>NW_007254923.1:306309-328092 GCF_000164805.1 Carlito syrichta | reverse complement strand
GCGGCCGCTCCCGGCCACCGCAGCCTCGACTTGCTGGGCTCCGGCGATCCTTCCGCCTCAGCCTTCCAGGTAGCCGGAATTACAGGAATGCGTTACCATGCCCGGCTGATTGTTTGGTTTATTGTAGAGATGAGGTCTCGCTGCCCAGGCGGGTCTCTAACCCGCAGGCTCAGGCAATCCACTCACCTCAGCCTCCCAAAGGCAAGGGATTACAGTAAAATGTAAATTTATAAAACTCGTAGAAGACAACAAAAAAGAAAATTGGTACCTTTTGTTTTGGTGATGAATTTTTAGATATACCACCAGAAGTACTGTCCATGAGATAAAACAATTATGATTTAGATTTTTAAAACTAAAAACTTTTGCTCTGTGAAAGACATTGGTCAGAGAATGAAAATACAAACCACAGACATAGATAAGATATTTGGAAAACATATTTCTAGTATTAGTATTTGTATCCTAAATACAAATAAATCTAAACATTCAACAATAAGAAAACATATTACACAATTATAAAATGGGCAAAAGATTTAGACACACCTTACTAGTGAAGATATAAGTTGACAAATATGTATATGAAATATGTGGTTATGGAATTACAAATTTTATTTGCCCACTCTAAGTTTACTAAAATCAAAATGCTAACAAAACAAAATGCTAACTAGGATGTGGAACCACAGAAACTCTCATGTACTGTTGGTGGTAATGCAAAATGGTAAGACCACTTTGGAAGATAGTAGGTAGTTTCCTAGAAAACTAAATATACTCTGTGCATATGACTGAGCCATTGTACTTTTTGGTATTTACCTAAGGGAACTGAAAACTTTTGTTTACACACAAAAAAATTACTGCATATAAATCCTTTTGGCAGCTTTATTCATGATTGTCAAGCCTAGAAGCAACCAATATATCCTTCAAAAGATTAGTGGTTAAGTAAACTATGGCACATGCCTACAATGAAATATTATTCTTTGTTAAAAAATAAATGAGTTATCATGCCACCAAAAACATGGAGGAAGCTAAAATTTGTACTACTAAGTAAAATAAGCCAATTTGTAAAAGCTACATACTGTAATTTGACATTCTTCAAAAGACAAAACTATGGGGACAAAACTATGGGGACAAAACTATGGGGACAGTATTAGTGATTGCTAAGCTTCTTTGAGAAGGGAGGTAAGGATGAAAAGCCATAGCACAGAGGGTTTAGAACACTGAGTCTATTCTGTATGATGCTTTAATTATGGATACGTATCATTATACATTTGTTAAAAACCCCCAAATATACAACATATAATGAAAGTTAAAACGTTAATCTGAATGATGAAATTTTAGTAATAATGTGTCAGTATTGGCTCATCAGTGTTAATAAATTTCCCATACTAATACAAACTTTTAATAACAGGAAAAGGAATATTTGAGAGGGAAAGAGATTGAGGCAGTATATGGGGACTCTGACTTTCTGCTCATTCATTTGTAAATCTGCAACTATTCCACAAATAAAATGTATTAATGTATTACAGTATAAATAAAAAATAAATATCATAGCTATTTTATCTGTGTAGAGAAAGGGGGGAATCATATTAGAAGGTGGTAGCCAAAGTAAGTTTTATGTTACTTAAAAAAGTCACCTCCTTTATGTAGAAGAATATTTCTATCCTTTAACAAAATTTATGTACATAACATAACTGAAAATAATGGGGTGAAACATTAACAATAATTATGAGTAGTGAGAAATAAATGCTTGTTAGTTTCTCCTTTCCACATTGTTATTAAGAATTCAAACTTCTCCTCCAAAGAGATATATAGAGAGATTCTTTGTCAAAGCTGTGTTAATGGTGACGTTATTTAGTATTACTCTTCCATTTTTAAAAGAGTTTGAAAAAAATGGTAGTGGTTCTTTAAATTCTGGTAGAATTCAGTTGTGAGGCCAATTAGTTCTAGGATTTTCTTTGTTGGGAGACTTTTCATTACTGGTTTAATCTTCCAACTCGTTATCCATTTATGCAAATTTTCTATTTCTGAAAATTTGCCTGTTTCTTCTTAGCAATTGAATTTCTTGTTTTATCTTTGTTCATAATAGTCTCATGGTCCTTTGTATTCCTTTAGTAACAATTGGGAATGTTTGCTCTCTCATTTTAGATTTTATTTGTTTGAATTTTCTGTCTTTCTTATTCTAGATAAAGGAAAACAATTTTGATTGTCTTGCAGAAAACACACTTTTCATTATATTTTGTCTAAAGTGTAGATTAAGATAGTTGCTTGTCTATTGGTTATCTGCCTAAATAAGCTATAAGATAAGCTTCTGTTGGAAACAGATACAGCTATATAGAATAGATTATCTCTTTTCTATTCCTTTTCTTTCAGTCTATGTGTGTCCTTTAGTTGAAGAACGTCTTTTATCAGTAACACATCATTTGATCTAATTTTATTCTGACTGTTAGTTTTTTAAAAAAAATTATTTATTCAGCCACTCTATGCCTTTGGTTTGAAAAATTAATTTATTGTCATTAAAGATGATTATTCATAAACAAGGATTTACTATTGCCATTTTGTTTATTTTCTGGTTATTTTGTTGATTCTTTGTTCTTTTTTTTCTCTCTCATTGTGTTCCTTTGTGATTTGATAATTTTCTGTGGTGGTTTGCCTTGATTCCTTACTCTTTATTTTTTGTGTATCTCTTATAGATTTTTTGCTTTGTAGTTTCCAAGAGGCTAACATAAAACAGTATATAGCTCTATCAGGCTATTTGAAGTTTATAACAACTTGAGTTTGATCATTTACAAAAATGTTACATTTAAGCTATTCTTAAACATACATTTTATATTTGTATGTCACAGTATATACCTGGTTGTATTGCATATATCTCTTAACTAATTATTCATATTTGTGATTATTTTGTCTTTAAGTCTTTATACTAGATACATAAGTGGTCTATACACCATCATTATAATAGTAGAATATTCTGAATTTTTCTATGTATTTTTTTCAGTAAGTTTTATAATTTCCTATGCTTTATGCTACTAGTTAGTGAGTTTTTCTTTCAACTTGAATAACTTTCTAGCATTTCTTGTAAAGCATGTCTAGAGGTGATGAAATTTCTATGCTTTAGGTGTTCTGGTAAAGCTTATCTCCATTTCTGAAGTATGACTTTGATGGATAGAATATTCTTGGCCGGCAGTGTTCTGTTGTTGATTTGTTTTTCTTTCAGCAATTTAAATACAATATATTATATTTCCCTCTCCTGGTCTGCAAAGTTTCTGCTGAGAACTCTGCAGATAGATGGATGGTCCCTTATATTTAAGCATATGGCTTCTTGCTGCTTTTAAGATTCTATCTTTGATTTTTGACAGTTTGATTGTAACATGTCTTTGTGTAGTCTTTCCTGGATTAAGTCTGATTAGAGGTTTCTAGCTTCTTGTACCTAGATATTTATCTATTTCCTCATTTTTGATAAGTTTTCAGTTTTTTTAAAATAAGCATTCTGTCCTCTTCTATTTATCTTATGCTTGTACAATTGCTACAATGAAAAAATTTAACTGACTTAATGCTATCTTATTAATATTATAGACATTTTTCATTCTCTCATTATTTTTTTCTTATTTCTCCTCTGTAAATTTTCAAACAGATTCTCTTCACAGTCACAGATTCTATCTTCTGCTTGATCAATTTTGCTTTTGATATTATCTACTGCATTTTTATTCATTTTGTTCATTTGCTTCAGATTTTCTGTTTAGTTTTTCATATTAGCTTTCAATTTCTTTGTTAGACTCTCATTTTGTTTATGTATTATTTTCCTTATTATGTTAACTTATTCTGTGTTGTCCTGAAGTTCAGTGAGCTGACTTCAAATTACTTTTTGAATTATTTGTCGGGCATTTTATAGATATAAATTTTATGAGTGAGATTGTGAATAAAAGTGAGCCTTGTTTCCTGTGTTTGGAGATGCAAATATATAAAATGGTATAGACATTTCTCAAAATTTAAGACTAGAATTATCATATCATCCAAAAACTCCAATTCTTGATATATGTCCAAAGAAAATAAAATCAGTGTGTAGAAAAGAATCTGCACACCTAGGTTTATTTGAAATCATATGTACAACAGCCAATATAATTAATCGGCCTCAGTGTTCATCAATGTATGAGTAAATAAAATATGGTATATACCATAATAAATTCTATTTAGCCTTAAAAAAAGAAAACTTTGTAACTTGTGGCAATATGGAACAATCTGGAGTGCACTATGCTAAGGGAATTGAGCTAGTCACAAAACTACATGCTATATGATGTCACTTATCTGTGCTATCTAAAATAGTTGAACTCAGAAGCAGAGAGTAGAATGGTTATTAGATATGGGGATGGGTTAAAAATGGGGTGGTATGGGTCAAACAATAAAAAACTTCTGTTGGATAGAAGAAATATTTTCTGAAGATCTTCCGTACAGCATGGTGATTTTTATTAATAAAACTTTATGTGTACTTGAAAATTGCCAAATAAGAGATGTTAAATACACTAAATAATGATAAGAATTTTAGGTGGCTGCTGTGTTGATTAGCTTTATTTAATCATTCTACAATGTGTGTGTGTGCACATATATCATGTTGTGCCCCATAATTATATACAGTTTTTATTTCACAATTAAAAATTAGTTTAAAAATGAAATTACTCTATACTGTTAATACTAATTTAAAATTCGGCATTATTGCTTGAGAATGAAGAGATATTGAACTGAAATAAGTATGGTCAGTGAGACAATGTGCACCCTCCACTTGTAGAACAGACAGTAGAGTCAATAGCGAGAAACAAAACATAATCTATGATTACAAAGATAAATTAAACACTTATGCTACATTGTGTGTCAAGCTCTGACAATTATGTTTGCAAACTTGCCACCGTATGCTTATGTTGATAGTACTTTACATACAGCTCAGTAAGGTTTTATAACCTAGGTGTTATAACAGCTGTGTTTAACAGCTGTGTTCGTGATGACATGTGGCAGTGTATTGATGCGTGGTATTCATTGTTGTTGTCACATGTTTTTATGTGCCATTGCAAGAACTTTGGTGCTTGAATTGAAGTAATGAACAAACATTAATTTTCTTGTTAAACTTGGCAAGAGAGGAAGTGAAATCGGGGATACGTTAGGCCAAGATTATAAGGATAATTCCTTGAAGAACATGGCAACACACAAATGGATTAATAGTTTTCTGAAGGAAGAGAAAGAGTCACTGATGAAGAGAGGTCAAGACAACCAGGAATGAGCAGAACTGATGAAAACACTGCAAAAATGCATTAATTGTGCATCAAAATTGTTGTCTGACTGTGAGAAACATAGCTGGCCAAATAAACATCAATACAGAGACAGGAAAATTTTAACTGAAAATCTTGGCATGAGAAAGGTGTGTGAAAAATGGTCCCAAAGGAGCTCTGGCATCACAGCAGTACACATGCTCACATACCACTGTCTGTGAGGGAGGTTTTAGCCAGTAAACAAATAACTGTACTGGAATACCCTCCCTACTTACCTGATCTTTCCCTCAATAACTTTTTTATTTACTGGAAGATAAAGGAAGTATTGAAAGTAAGACATTTGGATGACATTCAGGACATCAAGTGTAATAAGATGACAGCTCTGATGTCCATTACAGAAAAAGAGTGCCACATTGCTTTGACGGGTGGACTAGGCACTGGCATCAGTGCACTGCCGCCCTCGGAGAATACATCAAAGGTGACCATCGTGATATTAAGCACTTTTTCTAGAATGAGTTCACAAACTTATCAGATCTCATATATGTAATTTATCTTATACATTATATTAAATCAAATGTACACATTTGTGTGTGTGTGTGTGTGTGTGTGTGTGTTGAAAACAGGATTTTATTTATTTATTTATTTATTTTTAGTTGGAGTCTCACTCGGTCGCCCAGACTGGAGTGCAGTGGCCGCTCCTGGCCACCGCAGTCTCGACCTGCTGGGCTCCGGTGATCCTTCCGCCTCAGCCTTCCGAGTAGCTGGAATTACAGCTCACGCTACCACCCAGCTGATTTTTTGATTTATTGTAGAGATGAGGTCTCGCTGCCCAGGTGGGTCTCGAACTCGTGGCCTCAGGCAGTCCACTCACCTCAGCCTCCCAAAGGCATGGGATTACAGACTGAGTCACTGAGCCCGACTGAAAACAGGATTTATTAAGAGGACAGAAAGTCTCCCACAGTGGAAGGGGACCCGAGGGTGTTGCCCAACATTTGTGTTTTAAGATAATAATAGGTTTTTCTAGAAAATAAATAAAGTAGTGGAAGGTATATATCTACTGACATTCAGACAAAGATCCTGGAAATTACTAATGCACCGAGGAAAAAAAGCAAAACTCCCCACAAATATAAAGCACATCCAACAATAATGTTTAGGATCCTGCTACCTTTGCCAAATAGTAAATTTTTTAAATTTGTGATGAACATGCTGGATGACTAGGCCAACTACTTAGGTATTACTTGGAAAAATTGCCTATGGTAATATTCCTTCTAAAGATGAAAATACAAATTTATTTTTGAGACAGTTCCACTAACACAATATACAAACTATCAAATATGAAGTTGTTTTAACTTCTAAGTCTCCTAGATGATCATTTTTAGTTAATTGTGCCACTGATAAATTTTAAAAATTAAAAATCAACAGTACTTATACAAAATTAGATACTGCAAATTTAGAAAACAAACCTTGTCTTTTAATAAATATTGAAAGTCTAAATATTAATATTGCTATGTCTAAATGTTTTATATTTTACAGTTTTCAAATTGGTTACTATATTCTAGATTTTTGTATACTGATTTTTTGTACATTTTTACCTACAATGAATTTGATTTTGCTACCTTGACCAAAGATTCAGATATTCTTCTAACTTCTTATATTCTTTAGGTTAAAAATAGCATGTTTTTAGTAACATATATGATTTTATGCATATTTTAATTAAAAAAACATAAACTGTTTTAAAAATCTACAGGCAAATATTACCAAAGAGATAGATCTGGTTTGTAAACATGACTCTTTTCTTCTAACAACTCTTCCCCTTTTGCTTTCTTTTGCATCTTTAAATTGGAAAAAAAATCACTTTTTGTCATCACAAAGAAAGAACTACTATAAGCCACATGCAATAAAACTATATTGTTATTATTAGTCTCCTTATATATGAGAAAAAGTAGTTTTACTGAATATGGAAAAGTAGAAAAATTATAGTCTCTTCCCAATTTTCAGTGGACAACTAGTGACAGCCAGAGGGACGTTTTGAGAAAATTATAAGGGCACAGATGTTGAGAGTGCTGAGATTGTTAGGGAAAATTCCAGTGTGTTCATATATGTGGTACATATGTGTTACACCATTTTGCAGATCCTAAATTAGATAGTGTTCTAGTATCACAACTCTAACATTCCATAAGCCTCTATAATAAGATAAGCTTTCAATCATGTATGCAAGAATCATAAACATGGATGATGTTCAGGGAGTGTTTACTATGTGGCAGCCATGGTGACACACACACTGCATATTTTTTTTCTTTCATTTAATTTTATCCTTAATTCTATGATGTAAATATGATTATCCTTCTCCATTTTGCAGGCGAGGAAGCACACATATGGCTTAAAAATCACATACTGAAGGTGACCTGACAAAAATGATTTAAGTAGGAACTCTGTGTTTGATACAGCAGCCAATCTAATAGTAATAATGTGTAGTAAAGCCACATTTTTCCCTTTGTTATGAAACTGCATTCTTGGCCAATGTGCTGTCTTACTAGTTCTGTTTTGTGCGATAGTATTTTCTCAAGAAATTAAACTATGTTTTTTAAAAAATCTATTATTTTTATTTTAAATAATATTGTTCCATGTTTTATGTCAGTAGATTTTCCATGATTTCATTGAAACACAAACAGGATTGGATTATTTTTTACTTGCTAAATACATTAAGCATTTCAAATAACCATTTCTCCACAAATTCTTCCTATTATATCAATCTTCTTTTTCTATTATCTACATGGCAGAGTATTTTTTTTAATGATCTATCAGGCTCTGGTTTATCTTTCTGTGGCAAGTTTTCTGTAACCATGCTTTCATTTCAAACGCAGTTAAGTTCATCTCCTTCTAAATTACTTCAGCATTTTGTGCCTATATTTTTGTTTATACACATATTGCAAACCTGTCATTTTTAAATTGTTTATGGCTATTTCAATAGTCACTTTGATATGTGAAATCATAATTTTTAGTTGTTATATCCTTAGTGTTATATGTAACTTATACCAATGGATACATATTTTAAAAATATTAACTGAATATGTCTTCTTAATGAGAAACAGAATTAGAATAAGAAATGAGTTTTAAGAAGCTCTTTCAAAGTGTGCTTCTAAAACAAACCCCAGAAATATCTGGTGTATATGCTAAGTGTATGAATTCATATGTCCCATGACATGCTTTCTGTAACAAGATCTCTTTGTATAGAGAAGGATAATCTATTTCTAGTAAACTTCATGATTATTCTTCTTTATTGTATTTGTAGTTTGATTCCTAGTTGTCAAACATGTTCATCTATAAGCTACATTGAATACTAGGCTATTAATAACTTATACTTTAATACAGTATCTTGTATGCACTATATGTCAACTCCAGCACAATTTGATCTAGTGATATGTTTCTTAAATCTATTCTCTCATCTCTCTCACTTTCCCTCAGAACTTCAACAGTTTATTAGAAACTATGCTTTTATGTGACTCTTATGCCCAATCCTCCTCTCTCTCTCTCTTTACTATTTACTATTTTTTTATGTAACAACAACTCCAAATGGTTGGACAGTTTTGTACTTCAATAAGACATTTAATGGAAATAAAACAGGAAGTGAAATTTACCAAGTGCCTTAGTTAAAAGTAAGGTCAGTGTGGAGAAAGGTTAACTTTAATTTGTTCATTGAGATAGTCAATTTTTTGTCCAAAAGTGAATATGTTTATTATTTAATAAGAGTTTTGTGTGGCTAGCTCAGATTCTGTTATCATTTGCTGAAATCTCGTGCCAGTAACTGTGCTACATTTAAAAAAAAAATTGTTTTCTTTTTCAGTCTTCAAAATAACTTTAACATATTGGTTGAGTTTCTTAAGGTAGATATATAGCTGTAACAAAAATAACAAAAAATAAAAAGTGATGCAAATAGAACATAAATATGTTTCTTGTCCCTGTAAACAGACCAACATGTTTCAGTGGTGGTGTGAAGGAGCTGCCTAAGTTGATGTCCAGAAAGTTGTTTCAGGATAGGAGCATATGGGGAGTTTACCGTTCATACGTTATAAGCGGATCTGAAGTTACCTGGGACTATGATATCCAACTGTGGGTGGAGAAGGAGTATGAAGAATTTTCTACAGTTTTTTTGTGTTTACTTGTTTGTTTTTTAATGATTCCGTCTTTTAAGTGTTGTGCATCACTTTGGCTTACCATCCATTGGCAGGAACTCAGTTCAGTGCAATATGTAACTGGAAGGATGACTGAAAAGTATTGTAGTTGTGTTTACAAAAAGAATGGAGTTGATAAACAACTGGCATTCTCTGCTTAGTAGGTAGCATTATTTTGGCAATTGAGTAAACAGGTTTTCATAACTTTAAAAAATTGGGTTATCATCTTACGTTTAACAAAATTTATAGTTGAAGTTTGATGACTCTTCTGCCTTCCAAAGCCAGGGCTATTAAGCTTTGATGGATGTTTCAAGATTAAACTTTAAGAAAACCCTCTGAAGACATTTCTGAATAAATTAATTACCAGAAAGCATGGCAGTATGCCACACACTGGGGTAAGCTCTTAAGAACGTTTGATGAAAATTAAATAGGAAATATTAATGTGCTTTTATTATCAGATGCCTCTTTATTTATTTTAATGACTAAACAGTTAAACAGTATAATTAGTGGTCTTGATTGTACCAAAGTTGCAATAAAATAAAATATTTTAAAAATTGTTCCTCAGGAAAAAATCACCAATAGCCACCACTAACACCTTATTCAATTATATAATTATACTGTAGACATGAGATAGATATTCAACTTTTGGTTTGAATTTCTTTTTATTTTTTTCTCTTTTTATTTTTATTTCTTGTTAAATATGGGATAGATATTCAAAGTATACATTCAAATGTGTTCAGCATGGAATGTTTTATGCAACCATCATCTACTTATGTGGGTGTGTTAAATTTTCTAAAATGTAAGTTGCAACAGAATATTGCTACTAATTCTAGTGATGTTTTATACTACTGCTTCTCTAGCTTGAGAGATTAAAATTGTCAGTGAGAGAATAAATATTTATTTTTTATAAAACCACAATTTTCTTCAGTGTCATGGCAAAGTATACATTTGAATTTTGACAAAAACTTTGAGCTGGAGTACTCAACAGTGTTTTACTATAACAAGCTAAATGCTACTATTACCCAAGTAGAATGTTTATTTTACAGCAATTTTATCATAAAAAGTTAAAAACTGTCTTTTTTACTTGATTCGAACAAGTATTGTTTCAACTCTATACCTGCTTTGAGAAGAAAATAATGATATGGTTTTAGAGATGCGCACGCATACATGGTCTAGCTGAAGCTTTGTTGTCATTTTCTTTAAAAATGATTACACGCCTTTATTTATCTTTATTATTATACATATACATGTATGTGTACATATATGCATAGATAGATAGATAGATGATAGATAGATAGATGATAGATCCATTTATTTTAAATGTAAACTATTCACTATTCTCGTTTTGCTTCGCTATGGCACTGAAAAAATTGAATTCTTATACATCTTTATAAATTTGCCATCTCACTTTCAAGTATAGTGGAGTTGAAAATTCTAGTTTTCTGATAAACTTAACAGTGATATTTTTGTTATTCATATTTTAAGACCACATGGGAAATAAGGATATCTGTGTGCCATTAAGAACTACTTAGTATCTGGTTGTATACTATTAAACCGTTCTCTCAGTGCTATTCTAGACTTGTTTCCTCATTTGTATTTACTGCAGAACTAGGCCATCTCAGAGGTCTGCTCTAAGTCAAATCATATAAAAATTTTATTGATTGTATTCAATGTTTTAAATAATTAAGCTATTTTCTTATCATAAAGGGTAGAATTTTAAAAAATATTTGCAATATTTGTTAATATACTTTTGTTCCCTTTTAGGGGGAATATTAAACATATATGTACTATTGACAAAAGAATGTATAATGCTTTTCGGCAATTGTTTTGAGAATTTGTAGAAAGGAGAATATTTAACTTGGGTAGTAAATGATTTCAGTATTTTTTAGCAAGTTAGGTAGCCTCTCAGAGCTTTATCTATCTCACTTATTTAAAAAAAAAATAGTTCCGTCTTACGAAATCGTTGGTACTTAAATGTTTGAAGGGATTTTTGTTGACTAGTCTGAACAAATAGTTCCTTTATAAATTACATGCATTATATACAACATTCACTGGCAGCTTTTTTTTTTAATAAATTTTACTTATAACAATTCAGTGTTAGAGAAGATTGTGAAAATATTACAAAAGTTCCCATGTATTTCTCACCTAGTTCCCCCACCAACATTGAACATTATAATTATATATTTATTCCAATAAATGAACCCACATTGATAAAGACTGTTAACCAATATTAGTTTTTCTGTTTCATTATTTTCCATGTCTCTTTAGGCTTCTCTTGGCTATAATATTTTCTCTAACGCCTTGATTTGATGACCTTGATATTTTTATGGAAATACTGGTTAAGTAGTCTAAGAATGTTTGTCAGTTACTGTTTGTATGATTTTTTTTTTAGTGATTAGTCCCTGTTATGTGTTTTTAGGAGGAAGAACACAGAGATAAGCTACTATTGACATCACATACATGACTTAGTACTGTTGATGTTTAACTTTCATCATCTTAATGAGATAGTGTCTGTCAGTTTTCTACACTGTAATTCTTTTTCTTTTTTGATTCTTTTTCATGTTGCACTTTTAAATAAAGTCATACTGTGTAGCTATACTTAAGGATTGGTGAGTTCTTCTTAAGGGCAGAGTATCTCTATAAACTTTTAAGAATATTTTACACAGATTAGTATTTTTTCCCCATTTATTGATTCATTCAATTATTTGTTTGGAAATAGACTCATGTGTATTTATTTTATACTTTGATTATAATGCAATATATCTTTATTTATTTTTTTGTTTAAATTGCTTAAGTTTTAGTCATTAGAAACTCTTTCAGTTGACTCCTATGTGTTTTTGGCCTTCCAGCATCATTGTTTGTTTGTTTGGTTTTTTTTCGAGTTGGAGTCTCACTCTGTCACCCAGACTGGAGTGCAGTGGCCGCTCCCAGTCACCGCAGCCTTGACCTGCTGGGCTCCGGTAATCCTTCCGTCTCAGCCTTCCAAGTAGCTGGAACTACAGGTACGTGCTACCACGCCTGGCTAATTTTTTGATTTATTGTAGAGATGAGGTCTCGCCTGCCCAGGCAGGTCTCCAACCCAAGGGCTCAGGCAATCCACTCACCTCAGCCTCCCAAAGGCGTGGAATTACAGACTGAGTTGTTGATAGTTTTTTTATACTTGTTTCTGTTCTATTAATCCCTTACTTTCTGGCACTACAAAATGCAGCTGAATAATGTTGCGTATTTCCTCTCCCAGACCTAGAATCAGTCATTTTTCTGATTGCCCTGGTCACATTTATTGGAGAATAGAAATAGAAACCAAGATTTGAGCACAAAGTCTGCTTGTTATTACTGTGGAACACTGCTTCTGGGCTCTATCTGCTGAGACAGCAAGAAAATTTATATGTATATACTAACTAGTGCATATATATCAATATATATCAATATATATCTAAAAATATTTCTATGAAAGTAACTCTGTACGTTAAGCTAAGGTGAGTTCATACTGATATCTCCAATCCTTATCAATCATCATGTGAATTATTCTAGCTTCCATCCTTTTCATGTCGTTAAATTCTCACTCCAACAATGAAAACTCTGGCTTTTATACTCCACCATCTATTTAGGCATTTGTTTAGTTACAGAATAAATGCACAGAACTATTAGATGTATTAACTTTGTCTTTATGAATAAACAACTTTATTAAGTGGAGTAAATTGTGTATGTGCAGTTTATTTGTCTTTAGGTTCAGCTCTCTCTACTTCAAAGATTCTGAAATCAGTACTTTCACCTCCACTTCCTTCAGTGCGGTTGTTTCATGCATTAGCAATACAATTACTGTTTTATTTTTTCATTTTCTGTATTTCTTTTTTTTTTTTTTTTTTTGAGCTGGAGTCTTGCTCTGTCACCCAGGCTGGAGGGCAGTGGCATGCTCCCGGCCACTGCAGCCTTGACCTGCTGAGCTCCTGTGATCCTTCCACGTCAGCCTTCCAAGTAGATGGAACTACAGGCACATGCTACCATGCCCGTCTATATTTTCTATATTTCATAGTAGAATACACTTATTGCGTGTGTACTTTAAGGTTCATGCCATAAAGTTCTACACATAATGACAAATTTATAATGCCATGAATCTACAAGTACAATATCATTGAGACTCTTCACTGCTCCTAGAAAATTCCCCCTTTGCATAAAGTATTCAACTTCCTCTAAGATTAAACACCTGGCAACCATTGACTATTTTACCATAGCTATAGTATTGCTTACTGAGAGTTACTTTTCAAACAATAAAAATTACTGTTATGATATTCTCTTCTTGTAAGTCATGCATTTCATTAGAAATATATACCAAGTTTAATGTTATATACTGGGTGTATATACTGCTGCAGTAATGAAAACAGGCCCACCAGATTTGAATGAATTGACAAATGCAAAACATTCATGTCAAACAAGCTCAATGGTACATTCAGAGACCAAAACAAATACTAGCTTGTAACGGAACCAAGCAAGTTTCTAAATTTATATATAACTTCAAATATAATTAGATGTTCCCCTAGACATTTATGTTACAAAGCAAAACACACTATGTTAAGAATGTAAGAAATAGAGCAAGTTTTTGATCCCTCCATTTTTGAAGAAAGAACATAATTCATAATATACAAGAATAGATTTGATTTCAAGAAAAATATGTTTTTTTGAAAACAAACCCATAGTCTATAACTAGAACATGCAAATTACTTGCATCGGCTTTACAAAATTTTACAGTATTTTTCTAAATTGTATATATATTAGTATTGCTAATATAATAACTCTACATTAAAATATATGGTTATAGTAACCTACATTACAGTTAACCAGTAAGGAATCACTTCTAAGAGCCATAGGTTGTGCTAATTGTTTTATCTACATTGATCTTTTAAAATTTAATTGATAAAAACACTGAAATAAGCAAACCCTTATGGAGTAGGAACAACGTTGTCCTTCCGCATCGATGAGAAGTTGCCGGAATCCAGAAGAGTAACTGCCTTTTCCAGTGTCACATGTCCAACAGGCCCAGCTAACTTTAATGCCTTGAGTCCACAACCACTTTAAGTATTTTTCCTTGTGTCCATGTGACTTTTTTAAAAATTCTGTATTTAAACATTGTTAATGATAGCTTCAAAATTTTCAGTGTTACCTGGTTATTCTCATGATTCTTAATTTTGTAAGCTTTGCTATTGTTATGCTTTAACTGAAGCATTTAATTAATTTTTTTTTTCTAATCTAAGCAGTATTTTTCTATGCACAAGTGCCATAGTGATTTTCAAAAGCAATGCTTTGAAATTTTTGAAAGCCAACAGGAATATTTAAGTTTTACATCTTTCTCTAAAATCACTACATGGATGAAACAATATAATGTGTATTGTAAGGTTTCAAAAAAATTTCAAAGCAGGCAAATAAATGCTCACATAATCAATTTTGAATGAAAATGTCTATAATGGATTTTCTTAATGCTTTATACTGCCAATTGTAATATACACAAATACATTACTCATAGTCAGATAATATTCCCTTTTTCTAGATTATTATAGAATACATCCAAGGATAAAGCATAATTTAAAGCGGATATTGAAAATCAGAGAGATTGCCATTTTATGGATGATAAACCACTTCATGTGGGAAAATGGTAAAAATAAATTAAAATAGTTGTTGAAAGAGAATATCTATAAAATGACAATTTATATTTCTATGGTATATTGATAAAAATTTTTAAGCAGGAAAAGATTGTGATTTCTGATGGATATAAAGTAATATAATAGTATAAAGATAAAAAAGAATGACCATGAAAAATAATGGACAAAGAATAAGTCATTTAAATATAGATATTATATTCATTAGGCAATAAAATAGCATTGAAAATTATAAATAGATGACTTGAGATGCTTATCATTCAATTGGGAATTGGTTTTAAAAGTATTTAATTTAATTACGTATACCAAGATAAGAACTTTACCATGCTAAGAATACTCTGTGGGCAGTCTTGTTGCAATCAGTGATACTGCAGTTCATTAATAAGATCTTGATACCTATGATTATGAATGCATCTAAGAAAAATTTTGTATCAATAAAACTAATACATCCTAAGTTGTTATTTAGTATTTTTAACATGGTCCTAATTTATAGCATATTTATACAGAGTCCTCACTTACATTCTAGTAGATTTATAATTTTGCTAAATATTATTTACTTTCATTTGCAAAGAAACATTAAATAGAAGTTCAGAAGAAAAAATGTTAAAAATCTCAATTACCTGTGCATTGTATATTTTCTATTTGAGACATTGCCTCACTCCGCATGCAACTCCCAGACCTCTTTTCATTCTCCTTCTGCCTAGTTCTATATCCAGGAAGACTAATCTCAGCAGTCTACATCTTTTGCCCTCTGCTTGTTTCTGAGGACTTTGATAGAGTTAAATTAATAAGAATCAAAAAAATGGAGATAAAGCAAAACAGCAAGAAGCTAAGATAATTTTTCCTCATTCCATCCTGTGATATGTCTGTCTCAGTACATGTATCTCATTTTTGTTTCTAACACTCACTGATCTATAACAAAAAACCTACCATTGTCTCTTCAGCAACAGGACTGTGATAATTTCCTATTTTAGCAGTTTTCTGGGCAGTGCCCAGAATCTATAAGCTGCCTGTCCATTGGAATTTTCATTATTTGAAACACTGGGAGCCAATTTCTGTCAAAAGCTCAGCTTAAATAATCAAAAAGTAATCATTTTTTAAACTGTGATAAATATACTCTATGCAGATATACACTGTAGACCTATAACTGTACAAAGGTGAATAATCTGCTTTGCATTTTTCATTCACTTTTAATTTTCTTTCTTATTTTTTATTTTTGAGTTGGAGTCTACCTCTATTGCCCAGGCTGGAGTGTAGTGGCACCCTCACCGCCACTGCAGCATCAACCTGCTGGATTCATGTGATCCTTCTGCCTCAGCCTATCAGGTAGCTGGTACCATAGGTATGTGCCACCACACCTAGCTGATTTTTTGATTTATTGTAGAGATGAGGTCTCTCAATGTTGCTCAGTCTAGTGTCAAACCCCTGAGATCAGGTTATCCTCTCGCTTCCATCTCCCAAAATGCCACTTTTAATTTTCTTGCATGTGATACAAGATGGTACTAAAGTCTTTGATTTAGAGCCAGAATTCCTGAAATAAAATTTCATTTATGTCATTTACTAAGTGACATTATAAAAGCATTTTTAAGCACTGTGTCTTAGTTCCCTTTTCTGGGAAATGGAGATTATCATAGTTAATAGTGTGTGCTTTGTTAAGTATTTCTGAGTATTAAATGAGTTAATACATATAAAGAACTTAGAAAAATGCCTAACACACGAGTCTTTAATAAATTATGGTTGTTTTTGTTACTTTGTTACTATTATTGTCATTATTATTTTATTATTATCATCTTTTATGGTAAAAAATGGTACTGGGACCTCAAGTAACTAAAATAAACATGAAAACCAAACCTATAGCTAGCAGAAGAAAAGGAATAACAAATATCAGAGCAAAACTAAATAAAAATGAAACCAAAAACACAAAAAATCAATTAAACAAAAAGTTGGTTCTTTAAAAAGATTTTTAAAATAGACCACTAACTAGACTAATTAAGAAACAAAGAGAGAAGATTCAAATTAGCTCATTCAGAAATGAAAATGGAGACATTATAACTGATAACATGGAAATATAAAGATCATTTGAAATTATTATAAACACTTCTATGCAAAAAACTAGACAATATAGAGGTAATGGACACATTCTTAGAAATCTATAACCTTCAACCTTGAATCAAGAAGAAATAGAAACTCTGAAAAGACCAATAGCAAGTAGTGAGACTGAAAATATAATTAAAAGACTACCTCCACCACCACCACCAACAACAACAACAACAAAAAGTTTGGGACCTAACAGACTCAAAACTGAATTCTAACCAGACCTTCACAGAAGAACTGGTATCAATTTTACTGAAGCTATTTCATAATATTGAAAAGGAGAATATTCCCCATAATGCACTCTACAAAGCCAGTATCACCCTAATACTGAAGCCAGGAGAAAGACCCACACAAAAAGGAAAACTATAGAACAATATCTCTGATGAAGATAGACACAAAAATTGTAACAAACTAGTTGCAAATGAAATTCAACAGGACATTAAAAAAAAAAAAACCCAGTATAACTGAGTGGGTTTTATACTAGGAATACAAGGATAGTATAACATATCAAGTCAATAAATGTTACCAACCACATAAGTGGAATTAAAAACAAAAATTATATGATCATTTTAATAGATACAAAAAAGCATTTGATAAAACCTAGCATACCTTCAACATAAAAACTCTCAGCAAAATAGACATAAGGAACTTTTCTCAAAACAATAAGTCATATATGACAAACCCAGAAACAATGTCAACCTGAATGGAGAAAAGTTGAATGCATTCCCCCTTAGAACTGGAAAAGGCACGGGTGGTCATTTTTACCACTCCTCTTTAATATAGTACTGGATGTCCTAGCCAGAGCAATCAGGCAAGACAAAGAAATAATGAGTATCCAAATCAGAAAAGAAAAATCAGGCTAACACTGCATCCTGATGATATGGCCCTATATGTAGAGAATTCTAAAGACTCCTCCAAAAAACTCCTGGTTTTGACAAATGAATTCGGTATTCAAAATTAACACACACAAATCAACAGCACTGATATATACCAATAACTACCAAGCTGAGAATCAAATTAAGAACTCAATTCTATTTAGAATAACAGACAAAAAGTTAAAATACCTAGGAATATATATAACCAAGGAGGTGAAAGATATATACAAAAACTGAAAAACACTGATAAATTAAATTGCATAGGACACAGACAAATGGAAGATCATCTCATGTTCATGGATTGGAAGAATCAACATTGGTTAAATGATCACATTACCCAAAGTTATCTATGAATTCAATGCAATCACTATCAAACTACCGACATCATTTTTCACAGAATTTGAAAAAGTTCCTATGGAACAAAAAGAGACAGAATAGCCAAAACAATTCAAAGCAAAAAGAACAAAGCTGGAGACTCACATTAACTGACTTCAAATGATATTACAAGGCTATGTTGACTAAAATACCATGGTACTGGCACAAGAGCAGGCATATGGAACAGTGAAACAAAATAGAGAATCCAAAAAACAAAACAAAACAAAAACCCTAAATACCTACAGTCAACTTATCTGTTGTAAAACAGACAAGAACATATACTGGGGAAGGAAAGGACATCCTACTCAACTGATTGTGATAGGAAATTTGGATAACTACACAGGAAAATGAAACTTGATCTCTCTCTCTCATCATATACAAAAATTACCTCAAAAATGAACTAAAGACTTAAATGGCAGGCTTGAAATCATAAGAATCCTAAAAAAATTAAAAAAAAAATCTAGGAAAAACTTTCCTGAACATTGGCCTAAGGAAATAATTTATGAGTAACACCTCAAAAGCAGGTGCAACAAAAACAAAAATTAAACTAATGAAACTTAATGAAACTAAAAACTTCTGCACTGCTCAAGAAGTTATTAATAAATAAACCACCTTCAGAATGACAGAAGATATTTTCAAACTAGACACACAACAAAGGGCTAATATCCAGAATCTACAAAAGACCCAAATCAGCAGGGAAAAATCAAATAACCCACTAAAAAGTGGGCAAGTGACATGAACAGACACCTATTCAAGGAAGATATACAAATGGCCAACAAACATATGAAAAAATGTTAAACATCACTATCCATCAGGGAAATGCAAATTAAAACCAGAATGTGACCATCTTACGTCAGTCAGAATGGCCGACCACCGCACTCCAGTCTGGGCAACAGAGTGAGAATCCAACTCAAAAAAAAAAAAAAAGAAAGCAAAAGCAAAAGAAAAAGAAAAACCATCCTGGCACTTATGCAATGTTGGTATAGTGCAAATCAGTACAACCTTAGTGAAAAGCAGTGTGAATATTTCTCAAGAAACTCAAGTAGATCTACCATTTGATCCAGCATTCCAGCTATTTGGTATTTACTAAAACATGTTATTATACTTAAAAGACACCTGTACTTGTTTTCATTTTTATTTATTTTTTCAGTGCATTTCACAATTGCAAAGATGTGAAATCACCCCAAATGCCCATCAACAGATAAACGGATAATGCAAATGTTTTATATATATATGCAAATGTTATATATTATTTTATATATGTTATACATATAAATATATATAAGATATATATATATAAAATATATCTTATTCCATGTATATGGAATGGAACACTATTCAACCCTAAAAAAGAATGAACGAATGTATTTTGCAGCAACTTGGATGAAATTAGAGACCATTATCCTAAGTAAAGTAATACTGAAATGGAAAACCAAACACCACATGGTCTTACTTATAAATGAGAGTTAAACGAAGGAATTGCAAAGGCATACAGAATGACAAAACAGACACAGAAGACTCAGAAAGGGGAGGATGGTAGGCATAGGGCTAAAAAACCACCCATCAGGTACTATGTGCACAGTAGGGGGTAGAGGGCAAACTTAAAGCCCAGACTTCGTCACCACTGTACAAAGCATCTCTGTAAAAATATATGATTTATTATTGAAATGAAAACAATTGAAAAATGTGCTGCTATGCTCCAGAAAGATAAATTTGCATATTTAGAAAGATTTTACAGGGATTTGCATTTTAAAAAGCTCAAGAAACCTTGGTGTTTAACATTTAAAATTTTCTTTTATGTAATAGGAGGAAAACATCTGTATAATGAGTTAATTTTTGAATACAAAAATATTATCTCATAGTTATGATGATCTGCATTTCTTTTTTTGACTTGATTTAAAAGTTTTTAATATCTATTTTGAACAAATTTTAAGAAAAATAATTTTTATTTCACATTTTTTAATAAAAAGGAAAACTAAGCCCCTTATCCTTATTGCAGGAAACAGTTTCCAGTTTTTCATTTTTCTGTCAACTTTACAAGCAGTATATCTTGTCATTTGTAATTTTATGGTTATATGTGTTCAATAAATCACCCATGTAATTATGGCTTCTGATTTTTATGACAGGTTTACAGAAATGCCTGATCACAAAATTATAATATTTTATTTTACCCATTTTACTTTTAATGATATTTTTGTTTTACTTTTAATCTTACAATGAAATATACTTTTATGTAAAAATACACATGGACAGAATGAGGGGAACAACAGGCATTAGAGAATCTTAAAAAAGGGGATAGAGAGAAGGGGGAGAAGGTGAGAAAATGACCCACTATGTATCATGCCCACTACCTGCGTGATAGGCTCAATAGAAGCACAGACCTCACCACACATCATAAACCTGTGTAACAAAACTGCACATGCAATCCTTGAATTGAAAATTTAATTTTTTTAATAAGAAAAGGAAGGATGACATTTTCATGACATTATTCTCAGCTTTTCTTTCCCTCAGTCATTTGAAATGTCATACACAATTTTCACATAAATCTGAGTTTTTGTGTGTATTATCTCTCTTAGTGTCTTGATCAAACAGATTTTGGAAAATGCATACAATCAGGTCCAATAGTTTACATGATTTTTTATTGATATATAATGAGAATAGTATGTGATGTGTTTTCTTTAAATTCACAATACTTTTATTTAACACTTTCTTCTAGTAAATTAGTAATTCTGTTCTCTGTGCTCTCTAACAGTTTTTAATTGCTTCTCACTTGGTAATTATTGGTATATTTCCTTTTATTGTAATAGCTTTATAGTGCTGTTTTTATATTCTTGTGAATAGATGTACTTTTTCTATTGTCTTTTTGTAAACTAGTCACAGCCTTTTATATCTTAAGTAACCAGGGTAGTAAGTTAATAAAAATAGTTACATCATTTTTTATTGTTTTGATGTATTTATTTTATCTTAGATTTATGGGGTACAGGCACAGTTTTGTTGCATAAATATCTTGTGTAATGTTGGGAGCTGGCCAAGGAGGCCCACTGAGCGTTATGGATCAGGAAGGACCATTGACCCCGAGACCACTAGGATGCGTTTGGGAGCAATTGACCCCATTTCCTCCCCCTTTCTACTCAGCACTAACCAGATTAAGCTCCTGTGAGCTCAAAACAAAAACTCTGAAATCGGGATGAACACAAGCTAACTTTAGAAGCTCATTGCTCCCATTCTTCCACAAACTGCAGTTTTGGCTTTCACACAACTTATAATTCAAACTCGGGTCACATCTAAGAGCCTTAGTATTGGTCACAGGCTTCTGGGCCATGATCTTAGGATTTATTGAAGGTGTAAATTGTAGAATACAGTTTTG
>NW_007254923.1:272619-306154 GCF_000164805.1 Carlito syrichta | reverse complement strand
CGTTATCCTTTGTTATGGGATTTTAAGATTATCATATGAAAAGGGTTTAAAGGCAATCATTGATTGTTTTCATGGATTAAGGTTTCTGGTGGGTGGGGGATGCCCCTCCCACATCTGACTTTGTGTATAAAAGACCCGTTGTAATTCCCAATAACACACACATCGTTTCTGCACTAGACTGGAGTCCAGTCTCTTTCTTTCTCTCTCTCTTTCTCTCTTTCTTCTTTCCCCCAATCGCTGAGGCCGTCTCCACCTGTGGGGTACCCTGAACCCGGCTGGGGCTGGTCTCCGGCAACGTAATGGTGAGGTCCGTGCTTCTATTATGCCTGTATGCCTGGAGGTGAGCATGGCACTCGATGTGTGGTCTTTCAACCCTTATACTCTTATTTACCTCTCCCCCTTTAGTAGTCCCCAGTGTGGTTGGTTCTATCCTTGTGTTCATTCATGCCCAGTGTTTAGCTTCCACTTATGAATGACAACAAACAGTATTCAGTTTTCTGTTTCTGTAATAATTTGCTTAGAACAGTGGCCTCCAGCTGCATTCATGTTGCTGCAAGGGACATGATTTTGTTATTTTTTATGGCTCTGCAGTATTTTGGGTGTATATATACCACATTTCCTTTATCCAATCCACTATTAATGACACCCTAGATTGGTTCTGTGTGCTATGTAAATAAATAGTTCTGCGATAATTATATAAGGGTAGGTGTGTTTTTTGGTAGAACAGTTTATGCTCTTTGGGGTTTATGCTCATTAGTGAGATTGCTGGGTAAAATGGCAAATCTAATTTTAGTTATTTCAGATATATTCAAACTCCTTTATACAGGGGCTGAACTAGCTTACATTTCCACCAACAGATTATGAACTTTCTCTTTTCTTTGCAGGCTGGTCAACATCTGTTGTTTTTAAACTTTTTAATAATGGCCATTCTGACTAGTATGAGATGATATCTCATTGTGGTTTAGATAATTAATGATGTTCAGCATTTTTTCATGTGTTTGTTGGCTGTTTATATGTCTTTCTTTGAGAAATGTTTGTTTATGTCCTTTGCTCACTTTTTAATGGAGTCCTTTATAATTTTTGTTTTGATATGTTTGAGTTCCTTATAGATTCTGGATTTTAGGTCTTTGTCTAGTACGTGGTTTACAAAATTTTCTCCCTTCTATGGGTTGCGTTTTTACTCTGCTGACAAATTCTTTTGATGTGCAGAAGATTTTTAACTTGACAAGGTCCTACTTGTCAATTTTAGTTTTTGCTACTTTTGCTTTTGAGGACTTGGTCATGAATCCATTGCCTTGGCTAATGTTCAGAAGAGTGTTTCCTGGGACTTCTTCTAAGATTCTTGTAATTGAATGTCTTACATCTAAGTCTGTAGTCAGTTTTGAGTTAATTTTTATATATGGCAATAGATAAATAGCTTCAATTTTTTGCATATAGTTAGCCAGTTTTACAAGCACCATTTGTTGAATAGTTTGTCCTTTTACCAACACTTGTTTTTGTTGGCTTTGTCAAAGATAAGTTTGTTTTAAGTTAGCGGTTTTATTTCTGGGTTCTCTATTCAGTTCCATTTATTCATGTGTCTATTTTTGTACCAGTACTATGCTGTTTTGGTTACTGTAGCTTTGTGGTAAAGTTTGAAGTCTGACAATGTGATGCCTCCAGCTTTGTTCTTTTACCTTAGGATTGCTTTAGCTACTCGGGCTCTTTTTGCTTCCATATAAATTTAAGTACTGTATTCTCTAGGTCTGAGAAAAAAAAAATGATACTGGTAGTTTGCAAGGGATTCAGTTATGCCTGTAATTTTTTTTTAAGCAGTATGTACATCTTAACAATATTGATTCTTTCAATTCCAATCAATGGAATATTTTTCCATCTGTTTATGTCATCTTTGATTAATTTAAGTAGTATTTTGTAGTTTTTATTGTGGGGATCTGTTACATTTTTGGTTAGATGTATTCTGAGGTGTGTGTGTGTGTGTGTGTGTGTGTGGTATCGTGAAGGAGACAGTTCTTAATTTGGTTCTCAGTCTGTTGTTGGTATATAGAAAAACAACTGATTTTTTTAGTGTTAATTTTGTATTCTGAGATTTTTTGAAGTCGTTTGTCAGTGCTAGGAGTTTTTTGGTGAAATCTTTTGGGTTTTCTAGGTATGGAATTATCTATGAAGACAGATAATTTAACTTCCTCTTTTCTTATTTGGATGTTTCTAACTTCTTTCTCTTGCCTGATTGCTCTGGCTGGGACTTCCAGTATATTCCAGTATATACCTCATGAAATAATGCCACATAAAAATAAAGCACTCAGTGAATTAATGACTCAATACAAAATAATAGAAAACTGCTACATAATCAGTGCCTCATTTATATTATTAATGACCTTTATCATAATGATTTAGAGTTTCAAAATAATGGAAAAAACCTATATATAAGTATACACACATATATGTATATATGCATACATACACATATTTTATGTAAATATAACTATATTTGTGTGTGTATATATGTACTCTAAGTACATGATTGATGTGTTTTCCTTCATAAATTCAGGACTTGAATGAAATAAATTTGTTTTAAAATATGTCCTTAGGGATCCAAAGTTATATTTGTTTTGGTAGATACATACATTGTAAGAAAGTAAGGATTCAAGGAAATATATGACATTTACAATGAAAACATTCATAAGCCTAAGTAAATACACAGCAGTACACTATAGAAGTTATTTCCAAAAGAAATGAAATAACAAATGTGTATAGACACACATACACATATACAAACATGCACACACACACATATATATTTTTTGAGGATTAATGGAGCTAAATATATATATATATATTTCCAAGTCTATTAAAATTGGTTGTAGAATAAGACTTATTTTAATGCTCAGTCACAGTACATTTATGAGAATTTTTATCTTTTAAAAATAACCTTATTTATAATCATAATTCAAGCTTTTCTCCCAGCAAGTTGATTTTTTTTTACAATATATTTGCTATGAAAATTGACAATAAAGAAAAAATCCATTCATAATTTCAGCCAGTTTTCTAGGTTTTTTGTAAAGGTGACTATTTTAGGAGTTATGTTTCTTCAGAATATTCTGCATTAGGTCTAAATGTCCATAGGTGTTAAATTATAAGTACTTCAATTATGTTTAAAATTATGAATAATAACTCTAATGAGTGAAAAAACATCACATTTTCAGTTACATAAAACCAAGCCATTATATTTTCAGTAATGCTGTGGTAAAGAATGTGCTCAGAGTGATTAGTTGCTAAGAAAACTATCAACAATGAAATTTAATATAAAATAGAAATTTTTGGAAAATATATTCAGAATACACACTGCAAATTTTGTATTCATTTATTTTGAGTTTGTGATTGGTACTGGTGTCTTTTGGAATATATTTTGATGACAACTCCAATAAATTTTACTTAGAGCACCAAAATTATGTAGAGATTTTAAGTTTTGCTAGTATAATGAAATTTGGATAATTTTTTAAAACAATGCTTTTAAATCTTATGAAATTAGTTCTGTCAGAGTTCTCTTGGAGATTCATTTATAGTATTTCTATGTTTTTTGTTCTTTCTAGAACAAACTTTCTTAAAATCAATACTCATATCTATTTGTGTATCATTTATATTGTGATTTTTATTTCTAAGTCAATTATAATTATTATTTAAGCAAAAATTAGACAAGGATTAATTTTAGAGTATTTTTGGCTTCAGTTTTTTTTTTATCATAATTGTAATGTCTAGGAAAGCCAGAATAAGACAGTGTACATAAAACTATTAGAATTTTAACAAGATTAATTTAAAAATTGTGGTATAAACCATCACTTCTTTAAACTTCTATAAAAGAGTTTTGGTTCGTGACTCACCTGGGCAGCGAGACCTCATCTCTACAATAAATCAAAAAATCAACCGGGCGTGGTAGCGCATGCCTGTAGTTTCAGCTGCTTGGAAGGCTGAGGCGGAAGGATCGCTGGAGCCCAGCAGGTCAAGGCTGCGGTGGCCAGGAGCGGCCACTGCACTCCAGTCTGGGTGACAGAGTGAGACTCCAACTCAAAAAAAAAAAGAAAAAAAAGAGTTTTTAAAAAATCACTATTTGTCTTTAAAATATTTAATATTTTGTTTATAAATTGAGCATTTATTATAAAAATATATTACTTTGTAAACGACTTAAACAATGTAAATAAAGAAAAATTGCTCTTTCTTGACTAGTCCATATAATAATAATATTAACAATATTTATATGATTACAATATAGTGTAGCAATAGCATTAGTTATCTGTTATGGATGAGACTCTGATTAAAGCATCTTACATATGATTAAAAAAATTGCCCTCACAAAATTACATATAGTATTTCTATACTATAACCATTTCGTGAAAAGGAAATTAAAATACAGAGTTCATGTAATTTGACTATGACAAACATATCTAGATAGTGAAAATGAGATTTTGAACCATAAAGTCCAACATCTTATCACAGAGGAAAGCACATTTGTTACTGCAGCATTAAAGATATATAAATTAATTATAGACCTATAAGACATTAATTTTATTAAAATAAAAAGTGAAAATCTTATTCTAATGTACAACATTCATGCATTGAATGTTCTAAATGTACCTGACACTATAGTAAACACTAGGAATACAAAGGGAGAAAATGTACAGACTACATAAACATGAAATTAAAACATATTTTGAAAATAGGTATTAATTATATAGTGATGACACATACAAGAATCTTGATAAATTAATAAACTAGTTGAAAGTGATAATTTGCAAACAAATAGTAGAACAATAATCTAGATAGAGGGAACAAATCTAGATTTTTTGCATTAGGATGCTTGTTGTAGATGTTTTTGCATCAGTATTTTCATTTGTACTTGGGATGTGGAATAATGGCATCACAAAGATGTTTACAGTCTAACTTCTGAAACTGAATATTTACTTTACATGGCAAAAGGAGCTTTGTGGATGTGATCAAGTTATGGATCTTGAGAACATTTTCCATGTGGTCCCAAGGTAATCAGGAAGAAGGCAGAGGGTCAGACTCAGAAAAGGAAATATGAAAGTGGCAAAAGAGGTTGGAGCAATATGCTCATGAGCTAAGGAATGCAAGCAACTTCTAGAAGCTAGAAAATTATTTTTAAAAATTGTCTCATAGAGCCAGAGAGAGGGCTCGCATAGTGACTTTGAGTCTATACCACTACTTAAAAGGTGATTTTGCCATTTGCAACAACATGGATCAACCTTATGATCCATGGTAGATCATTATGCTAAGTTAAATAAATCAGACACAGAAAGAAAAATATTACATGATCTCACCTATATATGGAATCTAAAAACTCTGAATGCATAGAAACAGAGTGGTTACTAGAGGTAATGGGCAAGAAGTTTTATAGACAGATGTTGGCCAAAGTGCACAAAGTTGCAGTAATATAGGAAAAATAAGTTTAGAGACCTCATGTACAGCTTGATGACTATAGCTAATAACATTGTATTGTATACTGGAAACTTTCCATCACAGGCACATACACACACATACACAAAGTAACTATGTGAGGAAATATATATTAATTTTCTTGACTCTAGGATTTATTTTACTATATAGCAAAACATAATATTGTACATCTAAGTGTATAAAATTTTAAAAATCTGGCCTATAGATTTGTAATGTAATAAATATGTGTTGTAGTCATCTAAGAAATTTGTAGTAATTTGTTACAGCAGCAGTGGGAAAGTAATACAACACTTCTAATATTGTTGCATTGTTTTTTCAGAATTAATGTGTTTCATAAATCATTTAAAATCTGTTTATGTCTATATAAGACTTTCTAATTATTAGAAATTGAAAAAATCCAATAGGCACTCTTGTTCATGGATTAGAAGAATTTAAATAACACCAGAATGATATTATTTTGGAAACTGAGTAGATATTTGTAAAAGCATTTGGACTTGAACTCATGTGAGGAACATAGAATTTTAATGATTAATTTTATCTTTTTTAAAAAATAAACTTTTAACTACAAGACTTTTAAGATTTCCAAAATTGATACAAAATAGTACAAAAAATTCCCATAACTCCCACATCCAGTTTGTTCTACTATTGGAATCTTAGCAAAGTACATTTGCAACAATTCATGAATAAACACTGATAGATTAATATTAATTAAAATTAATACTCATTAAAATTTTCAAAGTTTTTTACCAGTGTAGTTTTTCTGTTCAAAAATTCTAACCAGAGTTTCACATAACATTTATTTATCATATCAGCTTAGGTAATATTTAGGTATGACAGTTTCTCTGACATTCCTTGTTTTTGTTTACCTTGACAGTTTTGAAGAGTTATTGGTCCGCATTTTAAGAAATCCAACAGTTGCTATTTGTCTAATATTGATCTCATTATTATACTGGGGTTCTATGTTTTGGAGAACGAGTACAGGAGTAAAGTACCTGATCTACCATATCATATCAAGGGTGCATCATATCACATTTCTTATCACTGTTGATATTAATCTTGTTTTCCTGGCTAAAGACGCACTTGACAGCTTTCTCCACTATAAAATTACCCCCCCACCTTTCATTCTATACTATATGGATGTGAGTCATTCTTTGCAGCTGATTTCTATTTTCCTTTGATACACCCATTTGTGGGTCATTTGCTTCATATAGTTTTATTTATTTAATTTTCTTTTTGAGCAGTTTCCTACCTTTTAGTAAAACAAGATGTTCCATGTTCACTTTGTATATTTTCTGATGCAGTTCTAGAATTAGTGATTTCTCTAAGGAACTCTGATTCCATTTATTGGGAAAAGGTATTAAAATCCAAGGATCTAGATACTCATTGCTACGAGGTATTTTTGCTTCTAGACACTTTCAGAGACCAGTAGGAGAAAGAATGTATGTTTACAGTAACCAGTGTGTGTGTGTGTTTAAATGTATATATTTTCATCTGTATCTGTAATTAAACTAAACATAGTTGATACTGATGTTCCCAACTCTAATCCATTACCAATGATTTTAGTCACTTTTTTGTTTTCTTATCTATAACCTTGCATTCAATCACTGAGAAAAACCTGGCTTCCACCATCTGATATCTATTTACTCAGTTATTCCTTTAAGTATATATGTAAAATGGTCTCAGAATTGTTAACTCATACCCTCATGGCAAACATCTTTATCACCTTGGGTACAGTAATTATATACATTTCCTCTGCTTTTGATCTCCCCGACTTTACTCATATTCTGAGTTATTCCGGGCAACACCATAGCCTTCACCCCCTTCTAATAAGTTTGATCATTTTCGTATATTCTATATTCTATTCTGGGAACCCCCAATCTTTTGAATGGACTTTTAAAATTTTTCATGCTTAAGGTTCAGTATTTTTGCTGAAAACTTTGTGGGTTTTGACAAATACAGTGTTATTAATTCATCATTATAGTCTCAAATAAAATGGTTTCACTGCTCTAAAATATTCTTATAGTCACATATGCACATTTTTTTGTTTCACTGATCAAGTTTTTGATGTTGTATCCAAAAACCCATCATCAAGACTAAGATCATGCATTTTTCCCCTTTTATTTATTTATTTTTTGTTTCAAATTCTTTGATTTACACTGAGGTCTATAATTCCAACTGAGTGGCATGATGGGTTTAAAATCTGCATCTAGCTTCCAATTCTAGATATGAAATTCCAATTGTTTAGTTTTTGTTGAAATACTATTCTTTCTTCATAGGATTGCTTTTGATCCTTTGTCAATGTCAACTAACAATATTTTTGTGACATGCTTGACTCTAATTTATTTCATTGACTTATGTGTCTAATTTTATAAATATCATGCTGTATCAATTACTGTAGTGTTATAATACATCTTGAAATTGGGTAGTACCAAGATGTCTTCTTAATTCTTCTCCAATATCATGTTGAATATTCTAGGTTTTTCCTTTTTCATATAAAACTGATTTAATAATTACAAAATATCTTATTGGAATTTTGACTGAGATTGTATTAAATCTATTAATCATTTTGGGAAGAAAGCACATATCAATAATGTGGAGCCATCTAATCCATAAACATGAAACATGTATCCACTTATTTATATCTTTAATTTCATTCATCAGAGCTTTGTAGCTTTTAGCATATACTGGAGGTGGAGGGGGCTCAAGAAACTAGAATTATCTTTTTTGGGAGTGGTCTCCATGTAGCACAGGCTTACCCCACCAGGTAAGCGTTCTAGATACCCATAAATATCAGTGTACCCATTAACATTGTTGCAGGAGATTGCATTTGTCTTCAGTGAATTTTTTTGTGGCTCTTCCACCATGACAATGTATCTGCCCACACAGCACTGAGTGTTCAGCAATTTTTGACCCAAAATAACATGATCCTCATGCCCCACTCTCTCTATCTTGCCCCTAGTAACATGACATAAAAACATGCAACAAGAAGCAAAAAATGACCAAAGCACCTAAAAGAGCATCAGAATCGATGAGTTCAAAACAGTTTTGAGGAAGGGGAAAACGTTTCAATAAGTGTATGACATCCAACAGAAAGTACTTTGAAGGTGACTAAAGTTTGTACGTGTAACAGTGAATCCAAATTTTTTAATGAATAAATTCCATTTTTGGAGGGTGTCCCTTCTAGTATATCTTATACTTATTAGATTATACATAAGTTTTTATTTTTACATGCTTTTTAAAAAGCTTGAATTCCAAGTGTTCATTATTAATATATAAGTAAACAAATGACTTTTATATACAAATCTTGTGTTCTGAAAAATTGCTTCTTAATTTTAGAAGTTTTTTCATTTTTAAAAATTTTCTATGTAAACAATTTTGTCAACCACAAATAAAGCTATGTTTATTGTTTTGCAATCTGTATTTCTTTTATAATATTATTGCCCTGACAAGAATTTTCCATATGATGTTGACTGGTCTTGTTAAGAGAAGATATTTTTGCCTCACTTCTTATTTTAGAAATATTTAGTTTCTCATCATTAAAAATTATATTAGTAGTACATTTTTGTTGATGTTGTCTATCAAGTTGAGAAAAAAACCATCTATTCTTAATTTGTTGAAAGTTTTTTAATTATAAAAGGATGTTTCATTTTATGAAATATGGTTTCCGTGTAGATTCAAATGATCATATATTTTTTCTTCTTCAGGCTTAGATGTAATAGATCATACAGGTTGATTTTCACATCTCAAGGTGGCTTTGTATACCTCTAACAAGTATTATTTGATGATGAATTATCAGCTTTTCAAGCTAATACCACACTTTTAAAAAAAGGAATAGTTCTAGAATCCTGTGTTATAATAATATTTAAAACTTGTATCATTTTAGATTTTATGTTATATATGTTAAGGTCATTCACAATCATTTTATGATATTTTCATAATTAAAATAATATTATTTACATTTAATTTCTAATTGTCAAACTATTTTTTTAAAGAAAGCACTTCCCTTTCATTACTAGTTACTATATTTGTGGTATCTACATATTATTATAATAATTCTAGTAATTGTTATCTTGTGATATATGATGAGCTCTTGTGTCTCCTGATCTAATATAATAACTAAAATGTCTAAAATATTTTAGTTACAATAATAAGAGAGTTTCTAGTATTTTCCTTATATTAATCAAGGTGGTATTACATTTTTATTGATGAATCTTGCCACTTTTTTCTTTGATCTTTCTATTTACACATTTTAGAAAACTTTGCAAAAATTTCCTAGTGAACACTCATAAATCTATTTATGAAAAATCATCAATATTTTACTATATTGATTTAACCGTATATTTATCCATCTGGTCCTTTACTCACCCACCCATCAATTTATCTTAGATATATTTTCACATAAGTTAAAAGAATCAATGGACTTCATTCCAAAATGGATCAGCATGCTTATCATCTGTTAATGTTTAATTACAATTTTCCCTAGTTAAATTTACATGACGTGAAATTCAGGAAACTTATCTATATACTTTGATTACATTTTTACAGATGTATACATCTATTATCACAAATCTATCAAGATATAAAATAGATGCCATTCGAGAAATTTCCCTCATGCTGCTTCCCTGAAAATCTCTACCCCCCAAAAAACAGCATGTTATACTTTTTTCCTCACCATACATTATACTTACATCTCTGGAATTTAATGAAAATGGTAATATAAAGTATACACTATTTTGTAGTTTAGAGTAATTTATGTTGATGAATGAACCAATGGCCATTGTTTTGTTTTGTTTTGTTTTTCAGTTGCTGGTTACAATTTTATTTTATTATTTTTCAACTGTGTATTTAGATACTCTCAAGATTATAAATAAAGCTACTAAAAAACTTCTTGTAAAAATATTTTTAACAATTTTGTTTACTTTTTCATGAATATTTGTTTAATTTATTTTTGGTAAACATTAGGACTGGAATAATTTAGTCATAAGTATGTTTTGTAAAGAAAGTTTGCTAGGTATTTTTTTCATAAGACATAAAATATATGCAAGTTACAATTTTTCTACAGTCTCATAGACAGTAGTGTTCCAAGTTTTACAAATTTCATCTGTAGTAGTTTAAATGTTCATCATAGTTTTAAGTTGCATTTCTCTGGCTACTTGCAATGTTTCTATGTGCTTTTTGCCATTTGCATATTATTTTTGCAAAGTATAAGCTAAAGACCCAGGCCATTTTTTAAAACTGAATTTCTACCTTTTTATCACTGGTATGACTTACATTATATAGTCTGAATACGAATAATTTATCAAAAGTATTTTATTTTATTTTATTCTTACCTCAGTCTTGATATTTTATAATCTTAATGTCTTTGTTTCTTAAAACCACTTTATCAGGATATGTTTGTTTACTTATTTTTGTTTTGTTTTCTGTTCGTATTTTTTTGTCCATATCTGAAAACACTTGCCTATTTCAGGTTATGATATTTTTTCATATATTCTTATAATATCCTTGATGTCATTTATAGTTGAGTCTACAATATTTTTTGAACCAGTTTTTCTGTAAGATAAAAGTCATGGTCCATTTATTTTTCTCAACAAATATTGTTTTTTTATCACCATATGTTGACAAGTTGTTTCTTCCACCATTTTATTTCTTGATAAGTTTGTTGCAAACAAAGATAACATAAGTCTAGGTCGATTTCTACTATTCAATTCTGTTTCATTGATCTGTTTTATTTTTTAAATGTTAATCTGGTAATTGTTCTTTATGCCAACCTATTTTATTTTATTTACTTCAGTTTTATATTGAGTGTCAAAATAAAATATTTTACTGGTCCTGCTATGTCCTTTGTATTTTCATATAATTTGAGAATTAAACTATAAAATCTACAAAATTTTGCTAGCATTATAATTAGAATTGTACTGAATCTGTAGATTAATTTGATTAAGAAGTGATATTTTTAAAAATTGAAACGTTATACAAATAATATACATATTTCTATTTTTAATTCATCTTATTTTTGTAACCAGAAAAAAAATTGTAAGTAATTTTTGTTAATTTTATTCCCAAACTTTTTTGTTTTAATGCTAATTTAGATGACTTTTTTTTGCATTTTGCTGTATTTTCCAAATATTAGTTTTTAGCATATAGAAATACAATTATTTTTGTATAATGACTTTTATTTTGTTATATTACTAAATTTATTTATCTTTTTTTATAGACAGCTTTAAATTTTCTACTTACATTTTCCCCTATTTTTATGTTTTGTTTTCTCTTTAATATCCAGGATAATGTTGAGTAGAAGTGGTAACATCAGATATCCTGAATTTACAGAAAAACATTTCACCCAGAAGTATACTTATAGTTTTTTAAGTATACTTATTGGATTTTAAAACTGCTTTTGTTCGCGACCCGCCTGGGCAACTTGGCGAGACCTCATCTCTACAATAAATCAAAAAATCAGCCGGGCGTGGTAGCGCGCGCCTGTAATTCCTGCTACTCAGAAGGCTGAGGCGGGAGGATCGCCGGAGCCCAGCAGGCGAGGCTGTGGTGGCCGGGAACGGCCACTGCACTCCAGTCTGGGCGACGGAGTGAGACTCCAACTCAAAAAATAAAACAAAAAATTGCTTTTTTATTTCAATATTTCTATTCTACACATCTTATTAAGAACTTTTACTGAATTTTGTCAGTGCTTTTTCTTTGTCTATTGATATGATCACATATTTTTCTCTATTATTCTACTAATGCGGTGATTTACATTGATTATTATTTTTAGTGTTACACTAATGTTGTTGCAGTTCCACAAAAATCACAGATCATCCCCCAATTTTACAAACTGTTCAAAAGATTGAATACCATTGAAATATCAACAGTAGTATTTTTTTCTGAAGAGGGCAAACCCATAAGAAGCAGATTTCTGAGTGTTTCCTTCCATGGCATTGCGATAATGGAATCATAGATGCTTCACTATGTGTGCATAGAATTTTGTCTGAACAAACTGATTTTTAGTATTTTCACTCCATCTGCTTAACAAATTTTCATTCTCCAGCTGTCCATGTTCTATAAATCCTTCAAGTCTGGGCTTATTTATAATAAGAGAGCCAGATAGCCAAGTCATTTTTTTGCCAAAATGCATTTATTTATAAAAGCTGTCTGACATATTTCCATTAGTAAATGTTATCAGCTTATTTATAAAGAGATCTGATCTAGTCCAATTATTGCCTCCGGAATCCCCAGTTAGGAGGGAGTAACTCATAGTTCAGCTGTTAACCTTCCTTCCCAGTCCACTCCCTGATTCTGATTAGTGTTGTCTTGCCAACTATTTCTAGGTATCTTTTTATAATTTCTCTTAGAGTAAATTTCCTCAAAATATACCCTGCAGACTTCATATAAACAAATAAGCCTGCAAATAATCTGGTGACTCACATAATTTGAGGTATCTTTTAGAAGTTAGAAATTATTCTTTTTATAAATCATGTTAGCCTCTGCTATATCTCTTTCCAGACCTTTTCATATTCTTTTTCAGTTTAATTATTTCCTTTATCTGCTATGAATATTTATTTGTACATGTTTATATATTTTAATGAATGCATGTGTGATTTTTCTAAAACCTTCTTCTGGCCCATCTGTATTGACATAATTACATTACTTGAGGGCTTCAAATAGATTCTCAAAATATTTTCTCACTCTGATTGAAATAAAAAGTTGATTTTATTTAATACTTAATAGAGTAAATTATAGATTTCAAAATAATGTTTGACACACCATACATAAGTTAAAATTACATTTTTTACATAAATACAAAAATGACATTTTCCTTTCATGCACTTATTTTGTGTACACATGATTCCAGGAGTGGTGAATAATACTGAGTGATCTATCACAGAAACAAGGAGCCGAGTACCACATGTTCTCACTCATAAGCGGACCTTGAACAATTATCACAAAGCTATAAGAGAAGGATCAACAGTAGTGGAAGTCTGCGGGGGTAGGGTGGGGGCAGTGGGATTGGCAGTAGTGGGAAACTTCCAGGGCAGGGCAAACCTCATCCACACGGGTACCTGAATAATGAACATCTGTATACCTAACGTGGAATTGTTATGTCTTTAAAATAAAGAAAAATTTTAAAAAAATAAAAAAGTATTGAGCGTTCAATAAAAAAAGAAAAAATTTGTGGATTCTATCCGGTTTTTGTACATGATTATAAGCATACTTTTTTCGTATAAAAGCCAAGTTTTTGTTTTTTTTTTCCGAGTTGAAGTCTCACTCTGTCGCCCAGACTGGAGTGCAGTGGCTGCTCCTAACCACCGCAGCCTCAACCTGCTGGGCTCCGGCGATCCTTCCACCTCTGCCTTCCGAGTAGCTGGAACTACAGGCGCATGCTACCACACCCGGATAATTTTTTGAGTTATTGTAGAGATAAGGTCTCACTAAGTTGCCCAGGCGGGTCTCGAACCCGTGGGCTCAGTCAATCCACTCACCTCAGCCTCCCAAGACGCAGGATTACATGCTGAGCTACTGAGCCCGGCATAAAAGCACAAGTTTTTACTGACACAGCCTTTCAAGTAACAATAGGTAATACTATCCATTTTTTTCCAATAGAGATGACATAGGTTGATAATACTGTTCTTTAAATTCTGACAATTTGAACCAAGAGAAACATAACTTTCCTTTTATCTTTAATATTCGGGCAATTCGAGAACAATAATTAAGGCCACACTGTCTGATGTCATTCTCTCTCAACTTAGACTTGTAACATTGGTCCTATAAATGCATCCTGGACATAGACTTCTTCTATGTCGTTCACCCTTAAGGTGAGTTTCCAAGGTTGTTAGATTATTCAGTCACCTTCCTTGAATCATCGTACTTACCTTCTCCTATCATTGTTAATATATGCACTGAACCAGCAGATGAGTGGCTTCTCTAGTCTATTCACAATTCCTTCATCATCCTCTGAGATAGACAATATTTGTTTAAAGTCTTCATTCTATCGACTATACTTTATTTTAATTACGTATTACATTTTTCTATTTCTTTGTACGTAACAATTATTAAACTTTCATGTTATAAACAAAGGAAACAAAAAATACAACTTTTTTTGTTCTTGTTACTACAAAGGGTGTGGGCATTTATCTTTGGCAGCAAGATTGAGACACTGATCACTCTGATTCCAATTGGAGTGGAGTTAAGGTAAAGCTATGACTCAGCTTTAATTAGAATACATTTATCTATGGTTAAATTCCAAACTTCCCAGGATTCTCTCGATAGTTTTGGTTTACCTTTTTATTAAACTATAGCAGACACCAGATCTCATGGCCACAAGTGTTTTCTAGCTGTGGTTAAACAGCTCATTTGCTTTCTCATCTGTGCAGAGTTTCTCTATCTATGGCAGGATTCCTCTTTTTCCTGCCCATGTCCAGAGAATAAAAGTTGACCTGACTTTCGGCTTACCTATGAGAGGTTTTGGAATTGAGATTATACGTCACTTATTTAATGGCCACATAGAAAATGACAAATTTTATTGTATATGTTTTGTCTTTCTTTTGTCTCTATGGTAATGGAGGTCTTTAGCATTCCTAAACACTTTAACAGAAAGTAGAAATCTTCCTTTATACTTTTACTACATTGACTCTAGCTAAGGAGAGTAATTTTTTCCAATAAGACTAATAATAGAAATACATTTCACATGAGGTTAAGAACTAATAGATACTAAAAAGTTGTCAACAGTCATTCCCCCCCCCAAAATGCGTACTTATTTTCTATTACACTATGACACATTTCTTTAAGGTAATTAGAATCTAAGGCAAATTATAGGCTTTTGTGAACTGAGACTGTACAGACTTTTTATTCACTATATTTTATTTCTATAGGTGGTACAAAGCTGAAGTAAATATTCTTTATAAAGATAGGATCTTAAGAAAACAAATTATCTGATCATATTCTGGAGGATTTAAAAGGATAATCCCAAGATGTAGGATCTAAATTGGTATTTGCTTGTTAAAATTACTTAATTTAATTTAAAAAATAAACTAAAAAAAAATCTGTCCTGTGGCAAAAATTTGTCAGATATACTTAAAAAGCTTCTATACAACAAGCTACATACTACTCACAGAGACAAAAACTAAAAACAAAAAAGAAAAACATAAACTGAAACCTTGCTGATAATGAACTCACAAAAAAACCATAAGAATAATCACAGCATCGTGAGCAATAAAGACAAAGACTAACAACAACAGATAGTGATATTTTAGATTAGATGTTTTCATTGAATTCTTGCAATCTGTTTAGAATACACGTTTTAATGTTTGAGTATTATGAAAGGGGGACTGTGGTCACAGATGATAAATTAAAATGTAGAGTGAAACGAACAAACCTGAGAGATAATTTGACATCATAGCACTAAGAAGTGTGTGTGTGTGTGTGTGTGTGTGTGTGTGTGTGTGTGTGTATGTATTCAAGATTGTCCTCAAAATTGCATGTGGAGAAATTACTTAAATATTGCTGGATCATATGCATAAATTTGAAATCCTGTTGTATACATTGGATTGTGAAAATGATGGAGTACATTGTGAGTACACATCAAAAATGCTAAGGACCAGCAATGCAGAAAACTTCGTTATCATCAGGAATTCTCTCAACTGAATTGCCAATAGTGACTCCATTGAAAGGTACGGCTCTATAGGTTATATACTCTTATACACTGCCACAGTTCCTTTAGGCTAAATCAATTACTGAGTTAAATACCTCTCTAGTTCAAATCATGCTGTCAAAATTGCCCCTTTCTAAGATCACCTTATTTAATTGACATTTCATTCCAAGGTGAGTATTATATTTTTGTTGTTTTCTAAAAATATATTTCTTATTTTTAAAATAAATGAATTTTTACAAGAAATAGCAATTAAGGGTAAAGAAAAGTCAATAAAATATGAATAAATTACAAATATTTGAGGTTTTACTGAATGTATACCTCCCTGGTGACTCTAGATCACATGGGCCTTCCCAGGCCTTGGATCACATTGTCGGCATTTTCTATTTCTAACAACCCATCATTTTATTATATTGCCTTATTAATGATTGTTTAATGAGTACCATTCTTGACTTTTCAACAAGAATATAATTTCCTGGAGATGTAGAAGCATGTTATGCAACCTTTGTACCCCTCACATCTGCTTGCACATAGTGTTTTCTTGGTTGATTGATAGGTAAATAAGAAAAAAAAAATTGGAATTGAACTAATACGTTTTTCTACAAAATAGGTTACTATTAAGTTTATTGATTTGATGTCTAGCATTATGCTTATTATAATTAAATCTTCTAGTTTGATATCATTCAGGTTTTTCCAATTCATTAAAATGATAATTGCCATTGTGTCTTATATATGCATTTTTATATTAAAACATACTTTTTAAAATTCTTACACACATATTATAAAGTGAAAAGGGTCACCTTTATAAAAATGAAGAATACTTTTCATATTAAAAAAGTAATTTGTCAGTTAGAAAATGTTTAACAAGCAGTATGGCCAGGTATGTCTTATTCTAAAGCACATATTTTGTGTGGGAATTACCATAGTTCCAACTAAATTAATAAGAATCTTTAGTAAGAATAATGTAATCATGTCTATTCTTGAATACATTAAATAAATCTAACAGATAAATTATTCCTGCCACATTCTTTCTTTTATGGATTTACATTTCTAACTCTTGATACATAAGTGTTTCATTAGACACCTCAGACTAGAAGCACATCTGTTGAAAGATTAGGGAATTCTCTAAAAAGTCTTCACCAAGACACTGTTTAAAAGTGGAATAGGTCTGCAATTCATTTAGTGTCCTTGAGGAATTTTTAAAAATAATTTATTCAAAACTTTATGTAAAATTTTTAGGATTTGAAGTTAAGATCTTCATTTATTTTCTCTCAACCAATGTTTCCACTTTTTTCCCCTCATAAACACATATCAGTTTCTTACTTTGGCTAGAATTAAACAAACACAGGTGTTAAAATTTTTAGTTTCTTCATATTTTTTTCAGCCTACTTGTGCTATGGAAAGTCATTAAGCTTCTGTAAAAGACACATTTTCCCAATTCATTACTCCTAAGGAAACTGCCAGGCAAAATGTGTTGCCAATATATGAGCTGTTGCAGATTTTCCCACATGTATTTTGCAAGCAGGTGTTTCATTTGCAGTTTGCAAGAAGCAAACTGTTTTTCAGGTACATAGAGAATATCATCTTTGTTGAATAAAGAGTTTAAGTGAACATACATTGTTTAAACAATATAAATTCACCCATCCAATCAGATACCATGCTAATTACTCATCCCATAATGAATGGCGATAAAGCACCAGCACAGAGCCAGTAGAAAAAGATTAATGTTGTTAAAGTAACCTTTATGTAAAACACAATGCTTTACCATATCCTATGAAATAAGTGCTCTTATATGCACTTGATAAATGCAAAACTGCAAATCAAATTTTATGAAACTTTCTCAAAGTCACATAGTTAATAAGAACTGCGCCAGAATTTATACCTATGCCGATGTGATAATAAAGTCTTATTTCAAGTACTGGAATTTCACTTTGGTTTCTGCTTTCTTTCCTTGCTCTTGGAAGTTGTACTTCCTGGGACTAGAGCACTTTTTCATTCCACATAGTAAATATGATTGTGCTACTGTATAAAGAGATAGGTCAAAAAAATAAATAAATAAAAGGCATTAACCTTCCTATTTTTCTAATACTTTACATTATGGACTGAATCATTATTAAAGAACTGTGCCTTAGTTCATTTTATATTTTTTCTCTTTACAGATCATGTCCCTCTGGCTAGGATTAATTCATAGTTCCCATGGTAGCATAGAGGCTAATGATAACATATCTGATACCAGTTATACTATCTGACACAAAAGTAAAGCAGTACTGTACTGAGTTACAGGAAGGAGGCAGCACACGTTAGCACAGGATGCAGGTTAGATGGACTTAATTTCTAACACAACTCTACCACTTAGTAGCTATGAGCATAACTAAATCAATCAGCATTTTTCTATTTAGTTTTATTTTCTCTTTAGTAAAATCAAGAATAATTGTTACCTTATTAAGTTATTTTAAACATTGTGATATATATTTAGATAACATGTGAAACTACATCTTATTTAGCACATAATGATGCTAATAAATATCATTTTCACTGAAATTAGAATCTATATATTTAGATTTTATCTGCATTATTGAATAATAACATAATTGTGAACAGCTAATAAAATACATTGTTATTATGTTTGCACTAAATACCAATTCATAAAAACAATATTGAGAACATTTATTTATATTAACCCTTACATTTAGCATTTATATTGTTCTTTATCTCTTTTTATGAATCTAGGTTGCAATCTGGAATAATTTTCTTTCAAACTAATCATTTCCTGTTGTCAATTTTTTCTTTTATCTTTTGCATTTTTGGTTCTAGAATTACCTTTGATTTGTATTTTTATTTATTGCAATAGCTTCAAGGGGTAGCAGTAGTTTTAGGTTACATGGAGGAATGTATGATGGTGAAGGGGTTTGGGCTTTAAGTATACCCGCCACCCTCACCCGTGTACATTGTACCCTAAAGGCAATTTTTCTTGCTTCTACCCCTTTCTCCCTTCCTCCTTCTCAGTATCCAATCCAATGTCCATATAGCATTCTATCTGCCTTTGCAGCTTAGCTCTCATTATAAGTGAAAACATGATGTTCAGTTTTCCACTCTTGTGTTAGTTTACTTAGGATGTTGTTCTCCAATTTGTCCTATTGCTGCGGAAGACATTATTTCGTGTAGATAGTATTTTTCATAGTATAGATAGATAGATAGATATGATTGGTAGGGAGAGATAGATTCATAGATAGATGGACGGATCGCATTTTCATTACCCCCTGATCGGTTAATGGGCATTTAGTTTGATTTCTTACAATTGTGAATTATTCTGTGATAAACATATGAATGCAGGTGTCTTTTTTTTTTGTATAACAACCTCTTTTCCTTTGGGTAGATTTCCTTTGGATTGCTGGATTAAATGTTAAATATACTTTTAGTTCTTTGAGAGATCTTCATATCAATTAACAGATGATATATTCATTTGCACTCCCAGCAAGAGTGTAAAAGTGTTTCAATTTTCACCACATCTGTGCCAACAAACATCTATTTCTTTTTTTTAAATAATAGCCATTCTGACTGGTATAAGGTGGTAATTCATTGTGGTTTTAACTCAGATTTCCCTGATGATTAGAGATGTTGAGCATTTTTTTTTTTATGTTTGCTGGCCATTTTTATATTAAGAGATGTCTGTTGATGTTGTTTTCCCAATTTTTAATGGAGTTATTTTTTTTCTTGCTTGTTCGAATTCTAGATTCTAGATTGAGTTTTTTATCGTATGTATATCTTGCTAACGTCTCCCATTCTGTAGGTTGCTCATTTATTCTGCTGATAATGATGATGATGATGATATCATTATTATTTTGCCGTGAAAGAGCTTTTTAGCTTATTTAAGTTTCATTTATTTATTTTTATTGTTGCTGAAATTACTTGTGAGTTGTTAGCCATAAATTCTTTGACAGAAATCCACTTGATCTTGGATTTTTTATGCAATATTGAATTAAGCTTGTTATTTTGTTGTTGTTTAAAATTTTTACAACTTTATTCATCAGAACAATTGGTCTATAGTTTTCTTTTATTTCTGTGTCATTTGCTAGTTTTGGTATTTGAGGATACTGGTTTTGCAAAATTAGATTTAAAAGATTTTTCTTCTTTTAAATCTTATGGAATAGCTTCAGTAAAATTGGTACCAGTTTTTCTTTAAAGTCTGGTAGAATTTGGCTATGAGGCTGTCAGTTACTAGATGTTTTTTGTTGAAATATTTTTTATTACTGATTTAATACTGCTACTCTTATTGGTCTATTCGGGGTTTCTGTTTCTTCATGCAGAGCTGAGGGGTTTTATGTTTCCAAGAATTTATCCATTTTCTCTAGATTGTTTAGTTTGTTTCCATAGAGGTGTTCATAATATTCTTGGAATATAGCTTATATTTCTTTGGTGTCAGTTGTACTGCTTCACTTTCATTTCTGATTGGGCTAATTCTAATCTTCTCTCTTCATTTATTAATTAATTAATCTTGCTAATGATCTAAGAATTTTGTTTATCTTTACAAAGAATCAACTTTTGGTTTCATTGATTCTTTTTCTTTTTTTTAGATTCATTTTGTTTAATTGTGCTCTGATATTTATTTATTTATTTATTTATTTATTTATTTATTTATTTTTGAGTTGGAGTCTCACTCTGTTGCCCAGACTGGAGTGCAGTGGCCGCTTCCAGCCACCGCAGCCTCGACCTGCTGGGCTCCGGCGATCCTTCCGCCTCAGTCTTCGAAGTAGCTGGAACTACAGGCGCGCGCTACCACGCCCGGCTAATTTTTGATTTATTGTAGAGATGAGGTCTCGCCAAGTTGTCCAGGTGTATCTCGAACCCGCGGACTCAGGCAATTCACTCACCTCAGATTCCCAAAATGTGGGATTACAGACTGAGACACCGAGCCTGGATATATATTTTTTTTTTTCTGCTTGATTAGGGTTTGGTTCTTTCATGTTTTTCCAGATCATTGAGATGTGACATTAGGTTGCCAGCATGTAATCTTTCAGATTTTTAAATAAAGACCTTAGGGGCAAACTCCTAAGTTTCCTTCCCACTGTGGGAGCTTCTTTGTCCTCTTAATAAATCCTACTTTAAAAATAAATAAATAGATAAATAAATAAAGGTCTTAAGTGTTATAAATTTACCTCTGAGCACAGCTTTGACTGAGGCCCAGAGATTTAAATAACTTGTGTTATTTTTTCATTTGTTTTAAGACATTTCTATCTTGATTTTATTGTTTACCCAAAGATCATTCAGGAGTAGATTGTTTAATTTCAACATAATTTTTTGGTCTTGAGAGTTCTTGGAGTTAGTTTCTTGTATTACTCCACTGTAGTCTGAAAAGGTGCTTGATTCGATTTCGATTAAAAAATTTTTATTGAGACTTCATATGGTCTGTCTTGGAGAATGTTCCACATGCTGATGAAAGCAATGTATTTTTCAGTAGTTTGGGGGTAGAATGTTCTGTAGATATCTGTTGGGTCCATTTGCTCCAATGCTTTTGGTTGAGTTTCTGCTTCGATAATTTGTCTATTGCAGTCAATGGAGTGTTTATTATAGCATTGCTATCTAACTCTTATTGCATTGCTATCTAACTCTTTTCTTAGGTCTAGTAAAATTCATTTAATAAAGCTGGGATGTCTGGTGATATATACATACACATATATGTGTGTATATATATGTATAGGTATATATATAAATGTTTTACATATTATGTATACACACATATGCACACTTATTCTAGTCTACTGTTAAAGCTTTTTACTGTATTTTGTATACACACACATATATATATAGAAATATAGATATATATGGGTTATATCTTCTTGTATTGAACTCTTTATCATTATATAATATTCTTTGTCTTTTTCACTGTTAATTTAAAATATTTTTTTCTGATATGAAAAGGACTACTTCTGCTTGTTTTTGGTTTCTGTTTTTATGAAATATATTTTTTCATTCCCTTTACCTGGAGTCTATAGGAGTCTTTGTGTATTAAGTGAGTCTCTTGAAGACAGCAGCTATTTGGATTGTGTGTGTATGTGTGTGGGTGTGTGTGTGTGTGTGTGTGTGTGTGTGTGTGTGTGTGAATTCATTCTGCCAATTTGCATCTCTTAAGTGAGGCATTGAAACAATTTAAAATTCAATGTAATAATGACATGTAAGGCACTATTCCATTTATCATGTAGGTTGATTCCTGGTTGCTTTTTTCTTTCTTTACTATGTTGGTATTCTTTAAGCTCTGTGAGCTTTATGATATGGACTGTTTTTCTACTGGTGGATTTTGACATTTTGTTTCAATATTTATTTATTTATTTATTTATTTATTTATTTATTTATTTATTTATTTATTTTTGAGTTGGAGTCTCATTCTATCGCCCAGACTGGAGTGCAGTGGCCACTCCCGGCTACCGCAGCCTCAACCTGCTGGGCTCCGGCAATCCTTCAGCCTCAGCCTTCTGAGTAGCCGGAATTACAGGCATGTGCTACCATGCCCAGCTGATTTTTTGATTTATTTTAGAGATGAGGTCTCGCTGCCCAGGCGGGTCTCGAACCCGCGGGCTCAGGAAATCCACCCACCTCAGCCTCCCAAAGGCGCGGGATTACAGGTTGAGCCACCGAGCCCGGCTGTTTCAATATTTAGAACTCCTTTAAGTATTTTTTGTATAGCCTGTCTGGTCATGACAGATTCCCTCAGTGTTTGCTTGTCTAAAAAAGACTTTATTTATCCTTCATTTATACAACTTAGCTGCAGAATACCAAATTATTGCCTGATTATTATACTGTTTGATGCATTTAAAGATAGGATCCCATTCCTTTCTGGCTTGTAGGGTTTCTGCTGAGGTGTCTTCTGTTAGTCTGATAGGTTTACCATTGTAAATATTTGTCTCATTGCTCTTACATTGATCCCCTATACTTTAGCTTTGCATAATCTGATGACTATATATCTTAGAAATGGTCTTTTCAGAATCAATCTTCCAGGAATTCTTTGGGCTTCTTTTATCTGCGTGTTTAAATCTCTGGCAAGACCAGGCAAGTATTCCTCAATTATTACCTCAAATAGGTCTCCAAACCTTTTGCTTTCTCTTGTTCCTCATGAATACCCGTGATTTTTTAGGTTTGGATGTTTTACATTATCTCACATTTCCTGGAGACTTTCCTCCACTCTCTTGATTCTTTTTCCTTTATTGTCTGACTGGGTAAACTCAAAAACCTTGTCTTCAAATTCTGACATACTTTCCTCTACTTAATCTAGTCTACTGCTAAAGATTTCCACTGCTTTGGTACTTTTCTAAATGAATCTCATTTCCAGAAGTTCAGCTTTGCTGCTAAGTGTCTCTTTGGAGAATTTTTCATTCAAGTATTTAAATTATTTATTTATTTTTGAATTGTAATCTCACTCTGTTGCCCAGGCTAGAGTATAGTGGCACACTCATGACCACCCCAGCGTCAAACTGCTGGCTCTGGTGATCCTTCCACCTCAGCCTTCCAAGTAGCTAGAACTACAGGTGCTTGCTACCACACCAGGCTAATTTTTTATTTTATTTCATTGTAAACACGAGGTCTCGCCAAGTTGCCAGGGTTGGTATCAAATCCAGGGGCTCAAGCAATCCATTTGCCTCGGCCTCCCAAAGTGCTGGGATTACAGGCTGATAATTTCTTTTTATTATTTATTTATACTAGTTTTTAACTTTAGCTTGGATCTCATTGAACAATTTTGTAATCCACCTTTTGAATTCTATCTCTGGAATTTCAAAGATCTCATTTTGGTTAGAGTTCATTGTTTAAGACTTATTGTGGTCCTTTGGGTGTGTGAAATAACTTTTTAAAATGTTGACAGTATTAGTTTCTGTTTCCTTCTCTTTATGCTAAGCTGTTTTTTCTTTTTTGAGTTTGGCAGGTGTCTGACATAGACACTGTAGGGTTTCTTTTGTTATATATAAACTTTGTGTGGTTAGTCCAATTGTCAGCTATGGCAGTTTTGTGCTGTGTAACTGCAAGACTCAAGGTATCCTGAGATATTTGATTATACAGGATAGCAGTGTTAGCTGGGATCTGGGATCAGACCTTCCCAAAGGCTAAGGTATTATATCAGATGTAATGGGCAGTGCCAGTTGACTTCTTGCCAGCAGGTGACACTTGCAGGAGCGAGTCAGCAGTAATGGTGGCTTTGGGTTTTCTGCTTGGCCTGTGTTATCCCAGGAAAGTACCAAACTGACCTAGGTGATGAACAGAGCTGTGGGACTATTCCCAAGTTCCCTGTCAGTTTTAAGCAATAGAAAGGATTGAGGGAGAAAAGTACTCTACTTCCTCACCTGTGTGCATGATTGGCTATCCCAGAGTGGATTGGAAAGGAATTCCCACCCACTGGGTTAATCCTGCTGCATTGTACAGGGCTACACAAAATAGTTTACATGAGTGAATGAAAGGTTGCTAGGGCATCAATTCCCACTCAACTCTTCTGCCTTATCCTTAGGCTCTCTGTGTTTAGAATTTAAATACATGGCTAGCCTCAAGACTTCTCATGGGAACCTGCACCCACCCGGAGCTGTTTGTTGCAGTGGAATTTGTCCTTGGAGCAAATGAAGGCATTAAGTCTTCTGATTTACTCCCAGGCTTCCTGGAAAACAGTAGTCAACAAGTGTTTAGTTCCCAGAAAATGGCTGAAGCTGTGCTTTGCTTTTTTGTCTTGCACTGTTCCACGTGGGTTTTGCGGGGCATGGGTGTGGACAAAGCAGCTTCCTTGGAGGGACTGTGGTTCTGCAAGGCTGGGGGCCGGGGAGTCTTCAAAGTCTATGTCTGAAGCACAGAACTCCTGAATTCTCCTCACTCACCTCTTCTGTTGCATCTGGAGACAGCTCATGGCTTGTGCAATGATTTCAGTGAGTCTGCAGAATACCAGCCCAGGCTGATTGATTATCCTATTCTTTGAACTTTGTGGATCTTGGTGCTTTTCTGGTGAGTCATGGGAAACACTGCTGGTCTCATTCTTCTCTGAGTTCTAAGGAACTCTGAGAGTAACTTGTCATCCATCTTAAACTTATCTCTTGCCTTTGCTTTTTTATTTGTAAAAAGCTCCTTTAAGCTGGTTTTTTTCTTTTCATTCATTTTTATATTTACCTCTAAATCTTTAATCGTTTTAAAATTATTTATAACATTTAACGTCCTCATTTTCTAATTCAACTAGATTCATTTAATGAAAATCTCAAATTTACTTGCTTATGTAATTGACCATATTTTCTTCTTTTTTGCATATCTTGTTTTGTTGTTATTATTTTATATTTTTATATTTATAAATGCTAGATATTATGCACAAGAGTAAAATAGAGACTTAGAAACTGAAATTGATTTTTTTTCCTTCTTTTACAGAAAGAACATATGTCATTTTGTATTTTTGCCAGTATATCATTTGGAATGATCCTATAATTAGTATTACTGGCTCAAAAGTCAACATATAGATATTTTTTCAAGATATTGCCAAGTGGATTTTATGATGTAAAACCTTTTTAGACCCCTGCAATAATGAAAAACTAAGTGCTTTCCCATAGCCGTTCTATGAGACTATATTGTCAAATAATTTTTCTTTCAAATCAGAGGGATAATAGATAGAAACTGAGTTTTGTTTCATTTAGTCTTCATTTTAATTCTCATAAAGTGTTAATAATAGGTATCTAGGTATATAATGGATTTTTTTTTTTCCCACAGTCTACATGGAGTCAGTCAGAGAGATGTAGCAGAAGAAGAAGCAGGAAAGATGAAGACAAGGAAGAGGAAAAAGTCAGAACGATTTGAAGGATGAGGACTTGACTTGTCATTGCTGACTTTGACTATGATATTGGGGACCATAAAGCAAACAATAATGGTTGCTTCTAGAAACTGAGAAGAAACCAATGTCAATAGCCAACAAGAAACAAGAGACATAAGTACAATTATTATCACTACATGAAGTAAATTTTGTTAACAATCTAAATGAGCCTGGAAGCAGATTTTGCCTCATACTCTCCTGATAAGATACCAGCTTTGAGTTTCAAGCCATTCTACAAAAAAGATGCCTGTGCTGGCATGTTATATTGCAACACTATTCACATTCATAATAGCAGAAACATGAAACCAACTGCACTGTCCATTGAAAGTAGACTGGATAAAAACAAATGTGGTACATATATCTGATGGAAGGTTATGCAATCATAAAGAAGGACAAAATTATGGCCATCATAGCAACTTAGATGGATCATACTCAGTGATCTATCACAGAAACAAAGAACTGGGTACCACATGTTCTCACTCATAAGTGGATTCTGAACATTATTCTAAGACTACTAGAAAAGGATTGACAATAGTGGGATACTGCCAGGAGAAGTGAGGTACATAATATCTGTAAGGGTACTGATCCCAAATCAGGCAAATTGAGGACCAATAGGAGACCCAAACTTCACCTGTACAATCAGTCTTGAGTTGTACCCCACTTATTTAAAATATTTAAAAAATGAATAAATTTTTAAAAATCCCAGCTTTCTGGAACTTACAGTGAAGAAACTAGTATATTCTATTGGAGTTCTGATTTGCAGAACTGTGAGATAACAAACTTTCATATTTTCACTAAATATGTGGTGATTTATTATGGCAATGTTTTCTACGGAATAAATAGAATTATTTTGGAATTTTCACGGAGTAAAAATTTTGAAGAAAGTATAATAGCTAAGAAAAAGAGGATAGCTTGGGACAAAATATAAATTATTGGTGGTTTCTTCCTATTTATAGAAGTTATATAGAGAAATGGAAATGAAATAATTGGAAATAAAAAGTATTGTCAGAGAGTGAACTGCCAGGATTTAAGAGAAGAGCTCAGAATTCAAATAATATCAATATACTATGATACTTCAAAGAATAAATGACTGAGGTACAAATGAAAGTTACACAGTTTAGGAGATCAAGAAAATATGAGACTAGAACATGCGATGAATCCAGTGCCTTCAAGAGTGTAATATCTTTGATGTTGGGATAAAGAGGAAATTGTGAGACACTTGGCAAAACTTCAACAAATGTGTTGGTAAGACAAAAAATTTTGGTAGAAAGAATCAATGAAGGAAGTAAGTAGTAGTAAACTCCAATTATAAAATTCACAACAGAGTGATATTTACACTGAAAGAGGTTTGTATTGTTGTTTGTGACATTTTTCACATTTTAGTATGCTGTTGGCTATTTTAAACTTTTTCAGAATTTTTACTTTATGAAATTTTGCAGAAGTATGTATTTTATACCTCTCTGTGTTAGTTTAAATTAAATGGCAAGTGCAAGTGACATATACTTCTAGATATAAATATATTTTAAATATAAAAGCTTATGATATGAATTTTTTTATATTAATAGAATTTTTAAAGTAGAAAAAATTCATGTCTTCCTTACTTGTATTTCAGGTGCTACTTTGTTAGCTTTAATCCTGGGATTAGGACATTAACATTGGCACTCAGAGGTAAGCAAAATGCATAAAAAACATGCTAACATTAAAGCTAACTATGGACAATGACCCCTGTTAATTCTCCTGCCTACACATATTTGCACAAGAAAGAAAAAAAATGACTTCTAGTCAACCTTTCACAGTTTGTGTATGTACATCATTGGCACAACCTAAACAATGTCCAAAATTCCAGATACAAAGTTTTCTTGTTTCTCCCGTGCATCAGAGAACATTAAAAAGAGTGAAAAGTGAAAATGGTGGTTGAATGCCAAGTACAATGATTATGAACCACCGCAAATATATACATGCTTCTAGTTCATATATTTACTTGGGTTTACTATAGGCATATAAAACATTTGAAATATTTTTGTTTAAAAACTTTATTCATTATCTTTGTGGGTCTCCAACAATGTTATACCTTTGAGTCATTTTATCCCTCAATTTGTTCCTACCAATGTTTACTTCAGGTTTATAATTAGTTGCAATGTTTTCTTAAATGTATAACAAATTAGACTGCATTGATTTAATATTTTCAACATTCTTCTCACATCCTTGACAATGATACCACCATAATTTTTCTATCTTTTATTGCTTCTGGAAAGCATTCAAAGTTTGTGTTTTTTTTTTTTGGTCACGAATTAACCATCACAATTTGGCTCATGGTAACCTTTCAAGTTTTATCTTTGCCATTCTTGAGTACCTTCCTTCCCTGTATTCATACTAAAATACTTGCATATTCTCAAATAGAAAAATTAATTATTTTATACCACTCTGATCACTGCTAATCTAAAGTGAAGAGTTAAAATGTATTATATTTTATACATATAAATATAATACATTATTTTCCTTTAAACTCAAGTAGAATCAAGTAAAATCAATAAAGAAATAAATAATTTTACAGTTACAAATACAAATTTATAATTTTTTTATGTTTCTTGCTTAGTACAAATATATATTTAAGTGGATTATAAAATAAAATGTGGCCATTTACAGAAATATTTACAGAATAACAGAAGCAAAATGTGAAATTTCCACTAATTTCAGATATTTTTGTAATCATTGCTAGCTGCCATAATGGGAGCTTGGGAACTTGTATCTTCATGGATACTTTGAAAATGATGTTACACATACACCAGAGGCTTTCATTCAGAGAGTACACCAAGCTTAGTTATCAACTACTAAAGCTTTAAAATACAGCATAATAGATCATGCTGTCATGATCTATTATAACATATTAATATCTTTTCAGCCTAATCTGCATGATATGTGTATTCACAGAAAACTATTGCTCTTGCTTGCATAAATATTTCTGATCCCAGTACTGCAATGCATGCATGCATATTTATCAGTTTTTATATCCAGTAATTGATATGTGGTTATTTGTAATGACTAAAAGAAATGGTTGAATATAATCTGCCTTAACATATTCTACATAGTAACATACACATGTGCATGTGCTCATGAACAGGTACACCACATATGCATGCCAAAAAATTCTCATAAGACTGAGGTTTAACAGATTGTATTGGATCCCATTTTTATTTACATTAGTAAGTAGAAAGGTATGGGATGTAAGCTATTTAGAGAGTTTTAGGACTATAATTTAGGTTAAGACTAAATTGTCATACCTTTCCCAAATAAGAGATACATAAGCATCATCTTTAACAAGATGAATTTTTTTGTGTGTAACTAAAAGTGCTAGAAAGCAGAAAGATGCTTAAAATGATTTTGAGGGGGGGTGGGTAAATATGTCTTAAAACTGTATTTGAAGAGAAAATCAAGCTTAAAATATTTGAAAGAACACGTCATTATTATAAAGATTATATTTCAGCTATAGAAAACTATAAGCTAAGGGGTGACAAATACACGCAAGTTTGTATGTTCGTCTATAATATGCCTCAGATAATTATTTTGTCAGCTGTAATAAAGAGTATGTTCCAATAGAAATAATGTTAATAAGTTGTTTTAAAAAATACATTTGAATTTTTTTTTTTAATTTTGAAAAGTGAACATGTAAATATGTGACATAATTGTATGGCCCAATGAAATTAGACAAAAATACCCTGCAGTGTATTTCTCATTATAATGAACATTGCCATTGATCTCCAAATAAACTCAAATATGTGCTGATAAAACTATATGTATGTATAGTGACAATGATAATCATATTCATAATAAGCTTTATTATTGACATATGTAATCATTATAAAAGGGCATATAATACCACTATTTTGTGCATTTTTATACGAGGGGACTCCAAAAAACAGCTTTTATAAAACATTTTGTATTTATTTTTACATGTGTAAACTTCAGTCGTGTTCATTGTACTCTCCATTTGAGGCACTATACCTATCAAGAAGCTTTTCCCAGTGCTCAAACCAGTTTTTGAACTAAACTTTGGTGCCTTTCAGACTTTTACCAGCTTTTGTTTCACCTCTTCCACATCGGGAAAACATTTCTATGTGAGGATATTTTTCATCCAGAGAAACAGCCAAAAAATTTTTGCTTGGGATGAGATCAGGTGAATATATGTATGAGTCTCTTTATATATATTTATATATGCACGTAGAGAAATTATGTACTATCGAGAGAGGAGATAGGTAGTGAAAAACTAGGCAGACAGCGCAGATAAAAAATAACACACTGAGAGTAGATAGGCAGATAGGGCGGGTCCCCCAATAAAAAAGTAAAGGATCTCCTGCTGCCAAGATTGGAAAACAACCAGTCAGCTCACAGCTAGTGCTAGCCAATCAGCTCAATATTAGGGTTATATAATCATCAAGTTTCAGTTCAAAACCAGAAGCCCTCTGGGATCCTATCCTGTTCTGGGAACTTTTCTGCCCTCTCAATAAATCCTGCTTTTTCAACTTTCTGTTGTCCATGTCCTTTCTTCCTCCTGGACATGAGACAAGAACCCCAACCTGAGGAGCTGCAGAAGATACTCGGAGCCAAAGAGCCAAGCACACTGGAGGCTGGCTTGCCTGCCGATGGAACCAGTTGAACTGAGAGAGCTGCCAGCAGAAGGTGAGACTCCAAAACTGAGATACTCCTGGGGCTAGGCAGGCCAGACTATGGATTCAGCAACACTCTCGGAGCTTGGCTTGTCATTCCATTAGAGCCAACACTCCTGGGACTAGGTATGTCAGCCCACTGAGCTGGCGCTTGCTGGGGCTCAGCTAGTCAAACCATTGAGCTGACTGACACTCTCTAAGCCCAGGCTGAGCTGATAAATCTGTATCACTAAGACTAGACTATGTAATATACACACACATACACAAGAAAATTCAGTTAACACATTCCAGCAGTCTCAATACCAATTTTGGAATGACTGCCCAAAGTTTTCACAGTGCTCTACTGCTACTAGTGACAACAGTGACAGTAGTATTATCTGATTCACAGGCAATCATCTCCAGTTATTATTATTTTTTTTTTTACAATATTTCATAGGGACATGATCTTGCCATATTGTCCAGGATAGTTTCAAACTCCTGGCCTCAAGTGATCCTCCCAACTGGGCCTCTCAAAACTACTAGGAATACAGACTTGAGCTGACCTATTCTCTGAAAATTTTGTGTGAATGTCAGCTATAACTGAAATCAGTTACTCCCCTGAGTATAGGATTTTTTTATCTTACTCTTCTTCCAAATCTTTCTTAAATGTAGGTTATTTCATTCTCTATAACTCTTTTGCTATGGTTTTGATCTATGTATCCCTTATACTTCACTGTCATCTCAATGACATTTCATTCCTCTCTCTCTTTTAGTATGTATTTTTTTGTCTGTTTTCCATCAGTACCATTTTTCTCCTGCATAATAATTTATGTGTCCCTTATACCTCAAAGTTTCTTATCTTTTATTATCTGATATAATTTTTGTAGTTGTACTTTCAAATAACCACTTTAGTATTCCAAAATACAGTATCCTTTATTTCAATGATTACAATTCATAAATTATTCTTTTAAATGTAGAAAGTTTTCAATTTTTAAAAAAACTCTTTTTTTTTTTTTTTACCTTCCCCCTTACCCACCCCAACACTGCCTGTACACATGTTTAAATGCATTCTGGTTGGTCAATTGCTTCTCCTCTATTTGCATCACTTCTGAAAGCCAGTTATTTTTCAATTTTTGCTCAGTGAGACTCAAATGTAATTATTACAATATACTTAGTAGTAGGATTTCTGCAGGTGATACAAAACACAGTCATCCTTGTCCCGTGGACTTAGAGATTAAGTGTCAGCTATCAGCCCTCTTCAAAGAGATCTGCATATAAAAACCGTCATCTTTTCATCTCCCTAAATTCTCCTGCTTCAGTAGATTTAAAGACTCAGATCCCAAATCAGGTATACCTGGCATTTGTGGGTTCAGATCTCTGACATAAACATACAGTATTAACATAAATTTGCCCCATGAGGCCTATATCTCACAAATGTCAGACACTACCCAGAACCTCCTTTTACCTTTATTCCTTACTCTAGGTTCTGAAGACACTCTCCTGTTGATTTTCTAAACCACAGAGGTTTTGAATTAATTCAATTCTGCAAATGTGATCTCAAATAAGCTATACCTATGTCATCAGTACCTATTTCTCCAGATATCTCCACAGCTGTTAAAATCAAGAAAGTCAAGTAATTCAGAGTTGGCCATGGAGGAAAAGGAAAAGATATTCAGGTATCTTGCAATCAGGGTTCTAGATTATTGGCTTTTACATTTAAATTTTTTTACTCATATAATTCATCTTTTAAGGATAATTGTTGACATCTAAAACATTTTTTTAAATGTTTCTTTACCTGTATGTTTTACCACCTTCATTAGTAGCACACATTTGATACAGTGATTTCCCTGTTCTTGATTCTTGGGGTTTAATGTAATCAATACTATAAGAAAGATATTGACTGCAGTGGGAAACTGTCAGGGGAGGAGGAGTGGAATTAGCAGTTGGGGGAAACTGCTAGGGGAGGGAGAGGCACACCTCATCAACAAGGGTACCTGTATAATCAATGTTTGTATACCTAACCCTGAATTGTACCCCACATCTTTATAATAAAAAAAAGAAAAAGGAAAATGTTATTCTCCAAGTAAGTAAGACAAGAAAGAAAAGCACTCTAATAAGTAGAAATAACAATTTTAACTTTACTTTTGAGATTGCTCTTAGAGGATATGCTCTTCATATGGAACAATAACAGGTTCCTAATGTTGAACTTCAAAGGTAGACAGACAAATCTACATTGTTGAGCTGCATTGCAAGGCCACAGTTCTCCTTCGGCATTCAGAACCTCTTGCTATGCTTACCACATGGTCTAGTGCGGGGGAAAACTTGGTCATTCCACAGAAAGAATTAGGGAAAGAGAGAAGAAAAGATAGAGAGATACAAAAAGTAATAAAGAGAAATGAGCCTTATTGCAATAGCTTCTTCTATGCAAATTAATCCTAGCACAAAATTAGTAAGGGTAACAGAGAGAGATCAGGAGTATAACTGTAACAGAAAGCCCTATATAACAACAATATTGGCCAAAGAAAAAACACTTACGTGGTAAATTTTAAAACATATGCTATTGTCGTGCCAAACCTCTGTACAGGCAGAGCTGTGTAGTGACAAAGGACATTAATGTGCAGTCAGACAGTCTGAATTCAGGTTCTGGCTCTATCATTGACTAACCTGAGGACTTTAGATAGGTTATTAAAACTCACTTGTCTGAGTTTTATCACTGCAATCACAAAAGTCAGAGTACAATAGTGACCAGTAAAGGTATTAACATACATAAATCACAAAGGACTATGCTTAGTGTTTATAAACCCTATTGAAAAATTCTTTATTTTGTTTTTTCCACCCTATGGTTCTCTGAAATATTCACTATTAAAAGTAATCTACTAAGTCAGGCTCGGTGGCTCAGCCTGTAATCCCACGCCTTTGGGAGGCTGAGGTGAGTGGATTGCCTGAGCCTGCGGGTTCGAGACCCGC
>NW_007254923.1:266507-272597 GCF_000164805.1 Carlito syrichta | reverse complement strand
GGCTGAGGTGGAAGGATCGCCGGAACCCAGCAGGTCGAGGCTGCGGTGGCCAGGAGCGGCCACTGCACTCCAGTCTGGGCAACAGTGAGACTCCAACTCAAAAAAAAAAACAACAACAAAAAAACAAACAAACAAAAAAGTAATCTACTTTATAAAGGAAATAAATAAATGCACCCATTTATTTATTTCCTTTATAAAGTAGATTACTTTTAATAGTGAATATTTCATATATTTTAATTTAACATTATAAGTGAAGTAAATTACCAGAGATTTCTAAAAGTAGATCGATTTTTTTTTGTTTTTTATGTTTGTTTTAAAAAAGAATTGTTATGCAACTTAAGCATTCACATAAAAATGACACACACCCTATTTTGTTTAATATTAAAAAATTTTTAAACTGTTGCTTTTCACTTGCAATGGGCCTTTCCTGGGTGATATCAGACACATCAGTTGCAGAATGATTTAAATGTATGAACCAAGCACAAACTTGGAGGATCAGTCTTCCAAGCAGTGGAAACAAATGCAAAAGTTCTAAAGAAGTGATGTACTTGATGTGTTATTTTAAATAATCATTCTTGGGTATAATTTTAAATTGTTAAAAATCAATTATTTTACTGACAATGATCTAAAACATATTTAAGTGTATAATTATTACAACAATTATTTAAATTTTATAATTTACCCTTAGAAAATGATTAACTTTGTAAGTTAGAATATAATTACCTATATATTTTACAGGAAAAAGAATAAAGTATTAGCCTAATAGTGAAAACTGAATATGGATGCTTCCTCTTCTTCCACAACTCAAAAGATGTTGAGGTTCCATAACATTTCACGGCAGATCACTCTTCTTCTTAAACATACTTTTTGTATACCCCTTATTCTAAATGCTTGAATTGCTATCTATATTTGTATGGTTTATAAATATTATCTTTAATTTTTATCCTTTATCTTATCTACAGTTTATGGAAACTCTTGATGTTTCAAAAGATTCCTTAAATTCAACATGCATGAAAAAGCAAGTATATTATGCTTCCTTCCCCACTAGGAAATTAACCTGTGTTTATTATTCTCTTTAATTTATTTATCTTTCTTCATCTACCAGTCCATTACCAATCTGTGTTCAATGGCCTTCTCAATATCTCTTAAATGTATTGATTTTTTTTTTTAATTTAGCTTACTATAACTTTGCCTTGTTGGGCTTTAGATAATAATGTTCTAATTGACCTCTTCACATCTTCAATAGCCAAAGTTTTATTTTTGAAATCCAAATTATACTTCTCTTTCACTGGAAACCACAAGCATCATGAACATATATTTGACCAAACCACACACCGATCTTACTGAACTTAAAACCCTTTTATGTCTTTACATTATTCTTCAAAAAATATACAAATAATACAAATAAACTGCAAGGCCCTGAATAATATCACTCTTATGTAACTGTACAGTGTTATATCTCTCCAAACTCCTCCTTCAATCTTTTCCTCAAATTAAATCAACATTTGTATGTACCATTCATTTACCATTCTTATTTCCAATATAAAGCCTATACAGACGCCATTTCTTCAGTCTGAGTGTTTCTTCCTTTTTCATTCAATAAACTTCTCTTAAACTCTTAATGTTTATATTTGTAATGCAGCTCTTCAAGTAAACATTTCTTAACTTCTTAACTTATTACATCTCTTGTTATTTCTTCAAGCACCATCTATTTGCATGTGTTAGTTCAATATTCACTTATTTGCATATTTTATTAACATTTGTGTTTGTCCCAAGAGTATAAGCTTTATAAGAATATGAAACAAATCCCCTTTTATTCATTACTTCATTTTAAGTGTCAAGCACAATATCTATGATAGCAGTAATAAGTTGAAATCTATATATGTGTACATATATATGTATATATATATATATTCAAATGCATAGAGAGAGAGGAGAATGAATTTGATTGTTCAACAAAAACTCAGAAAATTCTGCTTTGTTAAAGTAATGCAATGATAAATAAAAAAGCCTGTGTATTTTGAGGCAATATTCATGATTTCAGCTTATAATATTGAGAACTCTTGTTCAGGGATCATACTGGGTACAATTGGCCCCATCAGTGTAGAAGACAACATGGTCACCGCTTATAATTTAGTGAAAAATAAAGACAAATAAGGATTGATTATAGAATAGATAGGTTTTTGGTGCTATATGCTATGAAATTTTAAATAGGGAAAGGAGTATCATACAATTATGAAAACAGGAAAAGTATCCTAGAGAAAGTGTTTCTAATATAAAATTAAGTCCTTGCAAAGATAGAAAAAATAAAGTGAAGGATAGAATGACTCCCTGACAGAGAGAAGTACAGACTCTGCACACCAGAGAGAGTGCAGGATGTTTGAAAAACTGAAATAAATTTAGTAAAATGAGAATAAAATATAGAAGTAAATTGAAACTGAAGGGAAAAACAGAGCCTCAAAAGTGCCTGAAGATTAGGATGTCTTCATAGTATACAGTTGGTGGGTGAACCTGCCCACCAAAAGAAGTTTCTATAATTTCTGGACAAAAATACACTTATGCATTTAAAAAATAATTCCAGCATCATTACAGAGAAAGCTACAATATAATAATATAGAGAGGAAAAGATGAATAAATTAAATTGAAGAAGAAAATAATAATACATTTTAAAACTTCCAAGTCTTATAAATGTAAAAAAGACACTAATGAAACATAAGGACGTACAAAATAACCAGTTGTGAAGGTCAAAAAAGTAGCAATGATTAAATAAATTCCATGATGAAAGATTATATTGACAATTATTACATTTTAAAAATACTTTTTAACCTGAACTAATTTTATGAAAAAGAGAATGCTTGCCAAATTCTGAGGAAAATATTAGTGTTGGAATTGTTCTACTATAATATTAATAATATTGCTTGTTTTCAAGTTTTCACCCAATGAAAGCCAAGTTATTTCAGATTACTCACAATTAGGCATGTTTAGCTTCATTTATTATAGAATGTTAAAATATTTAAAAGAAAATTAAATTAGTGATTTGTAATTATTTTCTAAGTAAACTTAATTCTAATATGTAAAACATGGTTATTTTATAAGGAAGCTGAATTATGCATAATATAATGTTAATGATTCTTAGCAAACCCTACCCAACTGAGTTATGGATAATTAAAATGTATAATGCCAATTAGCTTTTAAATGTATGATGGTACAAAATAACTTGTGCAATAGCCACAAAATAAATTGAAATATATTTAATCTGTCACAAAATTTAATTAGTCCTTAAATGTCTATGTCCCACCTGAAAACTTGTTGATGTTCATGTTGTCCAAATTTTCACACATTCTTATATTTTGCTATAGTGGTATATTGGAATAGAAAATGGCTTCTACTTTGCATAAGACCTTTTTTTTTTTTTTTTTACTATCTTGGAATACCCTCTGGCTCTCCTTGGAAAAACATCTGACCATGCCTAATTTTGTCAGAGTATATTTCCTTTAATTTTGTACATATTCATTTCTTTGGTAAAAAAAAAAAAAAAAAAAAAAAACCTAGATGTGAAAAACAACAATAATAGTTTATGAGTCTGGTAACCATTTTTCCATGAATTCACAATCTAGAGAAAAAGATAGACAGGAAATCATTTTTTATGGATGAATTCCTGCTTCCTATTTTAATGTGGAAAAGAATAGGGTATTGGTGGGGTTTCTGACTATGACTATGTGAGGAAGTCAAAGATACATAACCCAGACTATTCATAAAAAGTTTAAATGCAGATACTCTAAACAACAGCACACATTTTGTAGGTGTAGACAACAGCAATTTTAAAATATATTTCAAAACAAACTTTTGATGAGGAAACAATAAGACTGGTGAATGTATTAAGTAAATCAATAAGAAATTAAGACCAAGCATAGGCTTGTCAAGGACCAACTATGAAGAGTTTAGTAAAGCAAAAGATATAAGTGAGTCAAATTTCTGTATCTAAGACCAGAAAATAAAGTAATTGCTTCTGTTGCTGTTGAGTATGTTTTACCCTGAATACATCATTACTGTAGTCAATGTTTACTTTATTTCCATCAGTAAGGTCTTACTGAATTCTTTTCTTTTTTTGGTGGGGGTGGGTGGGAATACATAAAAATAAAGATGAGGGTTATATGCATTAGAAAATTCACAGTATAGCTGGACTTGGTGGCTCAGCCTGTAATCCCGCGCCTTTGGGAGGCTGAGGTGAGCGGATTGCCTGAGCCTGCGGGTTCGAGACTCTCCTGGGCAGCGAGACTTCATCTCTACAATAAATCAAAAAACCAGCCTGGCGTGGTAGCGCATGCCTGTAATTCCGGCTACTGGGAAGGCTGAGGCGGGAGGATCGCCGGAGTCCAGCAGGCGAGGCTACGGTGGCCGGGAGCGGCCGCTGCACTCCAGTCTGGGCGACAGAGTGAGACTCCAGCTCAAAAAAAGAAAAGAAAAGAAAATTCACAGTATTGGAGGCAATAATGGTTGGCTATTTGCATTTAAAATATATTGTCCAACATTTAGATAAATTGAAAGAGGTATCACTTCATATTCTGGTAGTTAAAATCAGAGTACCTTAGCTTGATGGTAGTTTACTAAGGTGTAATCTTCATAGGACTTAAAATAAATTTTCTCTGAATAATTTTATACCACATGATACAAAATCCAGAAAAGAATTAACATGAATTTTGAATGTGATACTGTTATGGGGGGTCTTCAGAGAAATATTTAGTAACAAACATCATTTTTCTTGCATATGATGAAAAAATTGACATTTAAAAATTCCTTTTGAAGCAATTTCAGCGACAGATGTCCTTTTCACACATCTGTTCTTTTAAAAATCATATTAGTAGTACAAAAAGTTAACTATAATAAAGAAAATCACAAATTTGTCAAGTTTTAAAATGAGAATCTTCTACATTTAAAATATACAGCTATGAAGAAAGATTTAATGATAAAATTTTGTAAAAAGTCTTTTATGAAAAATATGTTAAATGGGGAAAAAGTAAAACATTTTATGACTGAAATTATACATCCAGAATTATAATCAGAAACACTTTTAAAATATCTGATTCATTTTGTCTTAAATTGCTATAATTGATGACTGTTAAGCATTTAAATTTAATTATTATGTTTTCAAATCATTGTGCAAGTGTATATCTGACTTCTACACCAAACTACATCAAAATTACTTGACATTTTTCTATTTTCTTTTTTCTATTTTCTATTTTCTCCCCTCTTTCTCTTTGAAAAACTGTTTCTCTCATAACAAGTGGCTTTGGTGAGACTGTCATTAAAGTCAATTTTTTCTCCACTGACTCGAGAATGGAAGAAGATGTGACCAAGTTAAGTTTATCAAATTCTTCTGATGTCTGAATAATACAATTGATACAAGCAATAAGAAAAGTGAAGTTTCCTCATCTTAAGAAGTCATTCTGGGGAGACCTTCCAATATTGTGAGGTTCCTAGATTTCCAGAACTTCCTTCCTGACGTCTATGGGTGCAGTTTTTCCTTTGCTTTCTGTTAATTATTCCAAATGCATTGAATAAATTTCTTTTTTCTTTATCTTAACCATATTTATTTCATATTGTTGGCAATAGAAGTAGCCTATCAATGAAACTTTTGCAAGAATTACACCTTTTAGAGCTACACAGTTAAACATATAACAATTAACATTCATTTTTATGTTTTTAAGACTCTCATTCTAAAAGCTATTACTAATATATCTAAACAATATTTAAATATGAATATATGTTAATATCTCATACAGATTATTTCGAAAATAAGTATATATTCTCCCTTGGAATGTTATTTAGAAGTAAATAATTTTAATGACCTAAGTATTATAAAATTCTTTACATATATACAGTTTTATTTAACTAGTCTCACTTAATATTTGATGTATTTTGGGGATTTTTAAAATTTTATATTTAAAGTTATGTAAGTTGCTTCATTTTTTCCCATCATTCATCGGTTGCTGAGGTTTTTACTGAGGACTATGGGATTTTACCTCATAAAGAGACATATCTTTTTTTATTTTTTTTTTTTTTTTTTTTTTTTTTTTTTTTTTTTTGGGT
>NW_007254923.1:250959-266487 GCF_000164805.1 Carlito syrichta | reverse complement strand
CTGTCGCCCAGACTGGAGTGCAGTGGCCGCTCCCGGCCACCGCAGCCTCGACCTGCTGGGCTCCGGCGATCCTTCCGCCTCCGCCTTCCGAGTAGCCGGAATTACAGGCATGCACTACCACGCCCAGCTGATTTTTTGATTTATTGTAGAGATGAGGTCTGGCTGCCCAGGCGGGTCTCAAACCCGCGGGCTCAGGCAATCCACTCACCTCAGCCTCCCAAAGGCGCGGGATTACAGGCTGAGCCACCGAGCCCGGCTGAGACATATCTTTTTTTTATAAGACCAGGCAAGACTTAAGTTTTAAAACTTTAATTACAACTCCTCATTATTTAGTAAATAGCACTCATTTTGCTAATATGTTTCATGACATAGCTTCTCTTTTGTGATATCTGACAAAGATAAAAAGAAGTTAGTGAAGAAGCAAATTAAACAGCCTCTTCTAAGAAAGGTAAAGCATGAAGAAAGAAATACTGCTGCAAATTTTAAGACATCACAGTTGTGAAAAATTCCGTTTCCATTTTCCCTTGAGTATTATTTTAAAATATATCTGGGTATGTGATAAAGACTGCCTTTTTTCAGATATGCCTAGTTTAGAAATTTCTTTTTTCCCTCACCAGATGACTTCAGCTCTATTTATATTCACCAGAAAAATTCTTGGAATATAGCCCATGAAACAACTTGAAACATTGCCTCTAAAAGCACAATCCCGGTAGGAGGCACCCGTTTGATGAATGAATGTCAGTTACATACTTACACAAGATGAAGCTGGGAAAATGCGCACAAGAAGGGTAGAAGATGAAATGCTTGTAAGAGCTGGGCTCGGTGGCTCAGCCTGTAATCCCGCGCCTTTGGGAGCCTGCGGTTGGAGACCCGCCTGGGCAGCGAGACCTCATCTCTGCCATAAATCAAAAAATCAGCCGGCCGGGGCAGCGCGCGCCTGTCATTCCGGCGGAAGGATGGCCGGAGCCCGGCAGGTCGAGGCTGCGGTGGCCGGGAGCGGCCGCTGCACTCCGGTCTGGGCGACCGAGTGAGACTCCAACTCAAATAAATAAATAGATAAATACTTGTAAGATTTCACAGAAGAACAGTGAATTTATTTATTTAGTTTTTTGATTTATTGTAGGGACGAGGTCTCGCTGCCCAGGCGGGTCTCGAACCCGCGGGCTCAGGCCATCCACTCACCTCAGCCTCCCAAAGGCGCGGGATTGCATGCTGAGCCACCGAGCCCGGCTGAAGAGCAGTGATTTAAAAAAATGTTGGTCAACCTTGTAGCATTTCAGTTAACAAAACAATTTGTCAAGTTATTTAGAAAAATAATTGCTAAAATTGAATTGAGTATGCTTCCAGGGCATACCTAAAACAATATCTACATGTAATAGTAACTTAAAAAAATTTACATTTGAAGAAAACAGAAAGGACTTAGTCTGATTCATGTGTTTAGATTTTAATACAATGTTTATTAAATACCAAGAAATGTCATTTGTAAGAAATGTGAAAATAAGAAAATTTTAATTCTAATATAAAGCAACTGCAATGAAAATCAATATATGAGTACACATAATGCTACTATACTGTGTACTTTTGCAATTATCTGCACGCTACAAAAATACTAATTCTCCTTCAAGAGTATGATGATATATATTGCATATAAAATAAAACACATTTTTATAATTATAAATACAAATGTCAGAAATAATTTTAAAATTAATTTAGAGGACAAATTTTGCAACATATATTTTAATTCTGTGGCATTAGTAACATAAAAATAGGACAAGAGTGAATGCAAAAATTTTTAAAAGAAATATAAAACAGAATGCCATATTAATATTCTTATGATGAAAATGAAAACACAATATATCAAAACTTCTTGATTTTTGTGATGTAGTAATCATAGGGAAATTTATGACCATCTTAGAAATTTATAACCTGATAAATATACAAAAAGTTGAAAAGCAATGTACTATGCTTCCAAATAAAAATGAAAAACATGATGAGCGTGTTCACTAATAAATTAATAAAATTAAACACTGACTAATTGAGGTTATTATTTTTAAGTTTTAAAGTCAAAAGGTAGTTCTAAAAATTAAATAGGTTAACTTTGACAAATAAGCCCAAGGAGAAAAGATACATGCGATGTAAAAATAAATAGTTTCAGAAATGTTTAAAAAGAATGCCTAATTACAAATATAAAGGAAATCAAAGTTTTTATGGAAAAAGTTAAGTTTCAACATTGAAAGTAATAGGAAAACGTCTTCATAAAAAAACAAGAATGTAATGCTAGTAAATTATCTCTCCTATCAAAGAAGCCACAAATCTTAATCAGATCAAAACGAAGATGATTAATATACCCCGAAGAAAATGGAGTTTACCACCATCTGCTGAAAATTTCATGTTTTATAAGAGGAAGATAGGCCTGTGCAGTAAAATTACTTGTCATTCTGTCTACATCATTCATTCATGCCAAAGCATGTTTTTCAAATTGAAACAAAAACTCTTGCTTTGTGCTGCTGTATAAAAATCAATTGTAGGTTGACAAGTGTAGACTCAGGCAAGCAGTTTAGAAAGCCTCAAGAGGCCCTCACTGGCAACCATACTTCATATTGCTTCCTACCTCCCCACTTGATCATACATACTCCCCATCCTAAGATATGATCTCTTTCTAACATACAAAACGCTTTTTAAAATTTTTATTATTTTGCTCATTTAATATTTTATTTTACTTTTATTTTAAAGATACGGGGTACAATTCAGAGTTAGGTATACAAATGTTCATTATGGAGGTACACTTGTTGATGAGGTGTGCCGCCTCCCTTGGCAGTTTTTTAAATAGGCATTTAGCGAGCTTTACGTTATTCTAATATAGTTTCTTTGACATCATAGATCATTTTCTGTTTTACTTACAAATACAATGTATTGACTAAAGTTAAGAATAAATTCTACAATATTTATATTTCCAGTAATTTCCTAATATTTCTGGATAGTTTAAATGTGCTGCTCTAAATTGTACTGAATATATTATATGTAAAGCTAAGACTTGTATTGGGTTTTTATTCTCCCTCGCTCAATTTTCAGACAAGTTCAACTATATTTTGAAAAATAAAATGCCCACATTTTAAAATTCAAAATACAGCTTCATTGGATGATCTAAACAACACATATTATGCCTGATAACTTAAGAATAGTTAACCACAAAATAAAAGGAATAAACAATACTATTTTTTTGCTAGATTGAAAAAATATAGTAATTCATTTATTTTTGGTGCATCTTTCATCATAGTCCAAATTATTGGCATTTTAAGAAATAATATAATTGGAAATTGAATTTCTAAGACAATAATAGCTCAGAATAAAATTTATCTTTTTCTCTCCAAAGTTAGACAAATATAGGTGAGCATCCTGATGTCTCATTACAGGCCAGATATATCCCAGGCCTAATTTAATGTCAGGAAAATTGAGAACTGGTTGTGAAACTGGCAGAGGATGAGCTTACAAATTATGAATTCCACACCAGTGGTGGAGATGGAACAAAAAAACAACAACCAGTGATTATTACTATGGTATTCACCAGTATATATTTGTATGTCTTTTTAATTTTAAAAATGTTTTTATTTAATAGTTTTATCTGAACTAATTTTAAAATTGCTTCCAATATTTAAAGAATGTTCTGATTTTCTAAAAATAACAAATTCATATGTTAACCATATCTTCTGTTCAATGATTATAACAATAGACAGCGGAAGATACATTTTGAAGAGTGAAAATGTTTCTCAAATAGTTATAAGACTTCTCATTTTATGGAGTTCTCATTTTATGGTGTTTAATATACATTTAGAGCCATATGTCTTTTCTGATTTGAAAGTCAGATGAAATGTGTTGAATAAAAAGGCACTGGCATTTAGATGGTTATCTGCATATAAATTAGTGTGTTAATTGCACTTTCCTGAATTACATATAAAGACATTTGCACAGAGGAGTCAATGTTAATTTTGGAGAGTTGGATACATAATTATTGAGTATTAGAATCTCACTTGAGTATATTTATGAGAATTGTCTTTGAATATGCATATAAAATAGTTCAATTTTTCATATCAAAGAACATAGACTGACAGAAGATAGTAAAGAGCTCAATGGCAAAGAATACTTGGAAAATCTGTTTAACAAAAGTGTAACATTTTAAAAATGAAACTATTAAAGGTATAATGTTTTTATCAAGTAGGTTCTCAGGTTTAAGCATTAGTTTCAGGTTCAGCTTCTCCCATTTTGTCACTGGTACAAAAAGTAAGTTCACCTGGTCTACAAGTGATATCACTTGTCTTCAGTGTTACACTTATTTTTCTTAAATTAGTTCATTTTCTTGTTCACCAAGAGGTTTCCCTTACGTTGTAAATGTCTAGTGACAAGAGGCATTGCATATTTTGACATTTTAGTTGTTTTTAATGGGAAGAAGTTAATATTATCTAACCCTCCATTCTGGCAAAATTTAGATTTTAAGTCACCTATTTGTGTATCACATACTATTATTAGAAATGAGAGCAGTAGAAATCCAGGCATGAGACTTAGTAGCTTAGGTTTGTAGGGGAGAGAATAAATCTTTTTGTTTGTTTTTATTTTTTGTGTGTTCGAGGTTCTTGGCTGGGACTTTGTACCAAAAGACAGATTAACAAAATAAAAGTTTGCAAATGTATTTAATATGAAAGTTCAAATCTTTAAAAGTATACCTATCCCATTTGTTACTCAAAACCAAAACCGATAAGCCTCTCCTGAGTTAAAATCAATAAGTCTTTTTAATGGTTTAACTAAACACGCAAGAGATATTGCCAAGACAGTACAAAAAAATAAATAAATAAAAAATAACAAGTCGTTTTCATTATAGAGCCCTTCCATTAAATACTTAGACAACACCCCCTGAGAGCTGACCAAAGTTGGTAAGACATTCGCTGCAAATGAGGTGCAATCCACAATTCTATCCAGTCATGTACATATTTGCAGGACTACAACTTGATGGGTGGCTATTTGCAGATACAGGCCTGACAATCTGCTCTCCTTGGCAAGCAGAAACCAAACTGTCACAAAGGCAAGTTCTCAGATCACAAAATAAGAAAAGTAAAAAAGCAGTAGTTGCCCCTGGGAGAGAAAGTCTCACAAACAGTGGGTACTGAAATTCACAAGAGTCACAGTTCAAATAGCTAATTTATTTTTTTATGTTTTATTTCTGCTAATCTAAATTTGGAAAGAGAAAAGGCAAAGAGACTTTTACCATCTTCACTAAATGGACCTTACAGATAGATAGGAAGTTGACTTTGGTAACAAATTTTACCTTTGGCTGACTTTGTCAGAGGTCTCCAGTCCCAACTTTAGCCTCCAGACCAAAAAAGATGTCCCAGTTTGTGGTATCTCTTCCTGGTTTTCAGAAACTGCAGGAAAGAAAACAATATATATATTTTACCCTTTTAAGACCTTTGGTTGGGGTTCTGTGAAGAAAAGATTAACAGGGGAAAAAAAACCTCCAACTGTGTTTAAAATATGAGTTTTATGTGACAGAGAAACTTTCATAAGGAAATGAAGACAAAGAAATGGTTAAAGTAGAGTGTTTTTATACAGCAGGTTCTTGAATAATATCATTTTATCTAATGTCATTTCTTTGTAATGTTGATGGAAAAAGGATTGGTTTCTGGCCATGGGAACTGTCTGTTTCGAGTTTGCGTGTTCTCTCTCTGTCTGAACACGTTTTCTTTGGGTAATCTAATTTCCTCCTGCATCTCAAAGATGTGCATATTAAACTCACTGGTGTGTCCTTATATGAGTGAGTATAGGTATGGTGCACCTTGCAACAGAGTGGCTTCTTGTTCAGTATTGGTTCCCACCTTGTGCCTTGAAATCAAATAGGCTATGACCACACACGATGTTGAGCCAGAATAAGTAGCTTGGAAAATGAAATATTGAATACATATTAAATTGCTGCAGGAGTTCTGAATTCCACTGTCAGCTTAAACCAACAATTTTGGGTTTTTGTCCCAAGACCAAGAAGGCTAAGGAATGTGGACACCAAAAGGATTTGTGAAAGAGTTTATTAAGCAACACAACTCTCTAGAAAAAGAGAGGGACCCTGAAATGGGTTATCCACCCCTAGGAGTGTGTGTGTGTGTGTGTGTGTGGTTTTTATCTTTTCTGGGGACATTTCTCTCACTTACATCTCATTCTCCCCTTACTTCCTGAGACCCAATTCTTACTGTGCATGCAGGCCCTTGACCAAAGTTACTCCATCTTGAATATTACCCATAAGTACCACAGGAAAGCCCACTTGGGGTAAAACCACAATGCAAATGCTATGTTAATGATATTATAATAAGCCAAGGTCAAGTTAGGGCATTTAGTTATACTGCACCTGTTTAAAGCAGCAAAAAGACCCTTTTAGCAGTACATCCTGTGTTGACAGGATGTTTTTAACCACACTAACCACATTTTCAGCCAACAATTATATAATGGGGGTAGTGAAGGGGGTGTTCCTACAGGTGTTAAGTCTCTCCATATCCTCCCTTTCTGTTTGCCTAACCAGCTTCTAACTATCTCCTCTCTCATTCCACCCTCTGGAACGGTATCCCTAACTGCCCTGAGGGCGTGTTATATTTGTGGCAGTCAGGAAGCCTCCAGAGGGCAGTCAAATGGGGTTCAGGAGAAAGGCTCTGTCATGCAGGGTTCTGTCGGCACCACCACTTGAAGTTTGATGGATTCTAGGTGAGAAGCAAATTTTACAAGAAGGTTTAACATACAGGGTCCAAAAAACAATGCTAGAAATATTATCATTAAAAGTCCCCAAAAAGGTAATAGCCATGTTATTGAAGGGAAGAGTGTTAATTGGGACCACCATGAATTAGTGGCTTGTAGTGTGAGTTCTGCTGCTTGCTTTTGAAGTCTGCGAGCTGCATCCTGACCTATGCCTGATTCATTAACAAAAAAGCAACATTCTTCTTGAAGGTATAGGCATGTTCCCCCTTCTTTCACAGTTAATAGGTCAAGTGTTCTCCTGTTTTGAAGCACTGCTCTTGTTAATGAGTTTATTTGTCTTTGGAGACCGGTTATGGATGTAGATATCCTCTATGGTATTAGAGAGGACTGTAGACATTTGTTGGCAATATGTAGTAGATATAGCAATGCCTACTCCTGTGCCTGTGGTGGTTGAGATGCTCCTTCCTGTTAACAGGATATAAACTGAATTGCTCTTTTGGATATGGTTTAAAATGAAGAGGCTAGAGCTAATAAAGGAAATTGGAGTGTTTGATTATTGGGTAGGACACTGATATCTGGTGTTTTGTATATCAGGGTGCAAATGCCTGATTAGTTAGCGGCAGGTAGAGTTAGGAAGATATGCCATATAAGCGAATGGGTAATCAGTGGTGGGTAATATTATGGTGGTGATGGGTAACATTCAATATGGTGTAACTTTGGGTCAGGGTCATGGTGCAACTTTGGGTCATTCAATATAGTGGTGGTGATGGGTGATATTCAAGATGGAGTAACTCTGGATCAGGGACCCACATGCGTGATATGAATTGGGTCTCAGGAAATAAGGGACAGATGAGATGTAAATAAGATAAATGCCCCCAGAAAAAGGTAGAATAAAAACTACACACACACACACACACACACACACACACACACACACACACACACCTCCTCAAGGCGGATAACCCATTTTGGACCCCTTTCTTTTTTCTAGAGAGCTTTTAAATTCCTTCTTTCATTCATCCTTTCTGTGTCCACATTCCTTAATCTTCTTGGTCATGGAACAAGAACCCAAGGTTGCTGGTTTAAAACTGATAGTGTAGTTAAAAACTCCTGCAACATTTTAGTACCCTGACTCAGATCGATGGATTCAGAAGGGTGAGTGAAAGTGGATCTGTTTCTTTACTTTCATTTCTGAGGCTTCTCATCCTCAGTAGTTTTCTATCTCTCAAAATCAACATGGGCCTCTGTCAGCCAGTTTAAAGCAGATAGTGTGGCTGCTGTTCTACAAGCCACAGGGGACAGGCTTGCTGGAAAGGGCTTAGTAATTCCTCATCACCTATGGGTGGTGGGAATGTTGGCTCTGTTCTGTTCCAGTTTCATTTCACAGATGTCTAGCTATTGTGTGGAGCTGAATTAACTCTGGGAGTAATTGAAGATTTCTGGCCAAGACTACACCTTGGTGTTATCTGAAGGCTCTCAGATTGATTCCAATTCCTGACCGCCCATTACGGTACCAGCAAAAGACTTCCAGTCTTTCTTATCACATTTTCTTCCTTTAACAATGTCATGGTTCCTATACCTTCTTTGTATTGTTATGACCAAATAAGCAAGAAGTCACGCCAGCAAGCTGAGTTTAATTAATTATGAGGTTTTTTTTTTAAATTAATGTGCGGGTCAAGAGCAGGCAAATGCCAGGAAATACTCTCGACAAATTGGTGCAGTTTGTGACAAACTTTGTAGGTAAAATTGGCAGTATTGGCTATGTAGCAGCTTAGTGACCATAGCAACTATTAACTAACAACTTGGCAACCAAAATGGGAACTTTTTATTGTGAGGGAGCTTTGATTAATTTCATGTCCTAGGTATAGCCAGTGTCCAGAAAGTCCCTGGAGTTCTGCCATCAAGATATAGTTTAAGGTAGCTACATAGAGAAAAGGTAGAAGAATCATTACACAATGGAGTTACCTTGGTTAGGTCACTAACAGAATATAAGAACAAAATATGAAAATGTAACAATGGGATTTTACAAAGCGTAACATTTGATTTCAGTTAACAAAGCTTACAATTATATGGAACTTATGGCTAAGGAGTTTTGTAATAGTCAGCAGGAAATGGTCAGCAGGAAACGGTCAGCACGACCTGCCCAAAGGAGACAAAGCTGGGGGTCTGCAGTCATGGGAACGTTACTGTCATCACACGTAGGCATTGATTCTTATCACACGTAGGCATTGATTCTTAGGTCAGGCAGGTAACTAAGAAGAAAGTTTTAAACAAAATTGAGTAAGCTGGTTAATATTATTATTTTGCTAGCAATTTGATTTTATTAACTGATTTAGTTCATTTCAGTATTCTGTGTTTAAAAAGTTGTATACAGTGTGATGAAATGCTGGTATTTGATAGGATGTGTTTTAGATATAAAGGATGTGACAAGGAGAAATGTCGTTTTTGCCAATTTTTGAAAATAAGGGAACAGGAGGAAACAATTCAAAGAGGTTTTTTCTTTCTCCATTACATCTGCGCTGTTTCTTTTATCATGTCAGGGACCAACATTGTTTTGCTGATGTGAAGAGGATAGGCCTGTTTAGACCTTAATTTTCTCCTTTTGGGCAGAGTTTTGTGGAGCTAAACCACCTCACTCTGAAAAATGTAAGGCTGTATTTTTTGTTTAAGGCAAATATGGACTTAAAGCTACACCTTAGCCTTTCAAGCTCTATTCACTTGCTTAATAGTCTTTTTAGGATGTAAGTTATTAAGGTAGTATGGACATTTTTCTATTGAAATACTATCAACCTCATCCACTAAGACTCAAGTAGCCCATTTGCTCACTCTATTAAGACCTAAATTAAGATCTAAATTGGGACTGTCCCATCTGTAATTATAAAAATCATACTTTGAACAGAGATACTTTCATAACAATGTCTTGCTGAATAGTAGCTACGTTATGTCAAAAACCATTGAGAGAAGATTCAATAGATCCAAACATCTTCCTTAGACACTTTTTATGTCCTCAATTTGAATGGTCACATAGAAAAGGAGGGTTCTACCTACAAATTAACCCTTCTCATGTTTGTGAGTGTTGACAACTAACCAACAATATACTGATACTTTTCAAAAAAATGAAGGGAGAATACCTATACAAAGACTGGTATGGAGAATTTTTATTCATACAGCTAGTGTTGGGAGCCAACATCTATAGCTACATGGCTGAGGCCTGTAAAGGCCCATCTGGAAGATCGCCTCTGACATAGGATATCAGTTATACCTATGATATTGGCATGTGATTAGTGACCAGTGAGCATACATGGCAGTAAAATTTATAAGTAAATCTCTATACATCTGATGGAAAGTTGCACAGTAAGAATTATTTTATATGACCTTGTCCCTTCTAAGTTGTACTTCTTTCTAGATATTTTTTTACTTCTATTTCCTTGTAGACTGGTTAGTCAGCTCTTGTTCCCAAAGGCAGTTTCTCCTAGGATTAAGATTAGAAACTAAATTATCATAATAGTTTTATTGCCCTGCCCCTAGCCAGGCAGGACTTTTACTAGTTTTGTTACAGCCCGAGGTCATTGTCGTGGTAACCGTGCAGCCCATTATCCAAGAGTGTGACAGCTACTATTTGATTTTTAGAATAGACTTGTTTGTATAAAACATACATTTAAGACGATACAATTTCCATCGAAAAGATTTAAACAGTAATAAGCATTCATAGAAAACTTTTGAGTTTTGTTTGAGCTTTTAAGTTTCCTTTTCTCAGATTATGACTTTAGTTTCTATTCCTGTAGGCCAATTTTAAGATCCTTTGATTAGTATACCGAAATTTTCCCAACGGTGCTGTTTTTGCTTCTGATATGACAATAGTAAATTTTACACATAGCCATGTATTAATGTACTAGGAAAAAAGATTTAAGTCCAATCACTAGATCATATAAAAATTATAGTTTAGACATATGAAACTCATATGAATTATAATAAAGTTTGGTAGTTTAAGAATAAGTTTTAACTGAGTTATAAGGCATTACGTTAAATCATAATAGGATAATAGTATAACTAACAGCTAAGTCATTTAAGTAAACTTATAGATTATAGTATAGTGTTAAGTTGATAATATTAATCGTTAAAAATATTTGGAGTCAGTGAACTTGGATTGAACCTAGAGTTAACTCAGAAAAGTTTTTTGTATTAATTAGGGTTTAGAACAAAGAGTATAATATGAATGATTTATTGAACACTATGGGAGACATTTTTGAACAATTGAAATTGTGCACCTGTGACCTTGATGTGAGTTTTGTGAAACACGTCAGGCATCATGGAGTTCGAATTGTTTGCTCGAAACTTGCAAGTCCCGTGATGGTCTTGTGATGCATGGTTTGTAAAGCACAGAACTTGTACGCCCCTAGCAAGTGATTATCACACTGCTGGAGGGTATAGAAAATGGTATATAAGTTGGAAAAGGTTTGAATAAAATTGGCTTCAGTCCTGATCAGACTGTTCCCAGAAGAATTGCCTCCGAGTGGTCTTCTTGCCATCTCCTGATTCTCCGGTGCGGGTCTTAACCCACCCTTGGTCAGTGCTGGTCACCGACAAGCTAGTCCAGTTCATGTCCACCCCTAAGGTGTGCATGTGCAAATAGATGTGCATGCCTTCCTCCAGCACCCACACCACCTTTTGTTGATTTCCATATGGGAAGACCCAACAAGGCAATGAAGTCAACAATCTAGGCGGTTCAGAGGCAGTCCCAAACAGGAACAGAGGATTGACATTTGCATAGGTAATCACGACTAAATCCTATCAACAGAGTGCCCCCTCCACACACATGGATGGACGTCATGCTGGCATCCATGGGGATAGCATGAGTATATGAAGACAGGGAGAGTGAAGGGCCACCCACTTTCCTTCAATCCCACTCGTGCGTGTGGGTCAGAGAAAGAGGAAAAGTAAAGTATGCTTTTCTTTTGCTTCTCTCTCATTTCAGATGGGCAACAGACCATGTGCATCAACAATTTACCGTCCTCTAAGGTGCATTCTGTCACACTAGGACTCCTTTGATCCTCAAATGACTTAAATATTTTTGTACCCAGGTATGGCTAAGTTACAAATTACAGGACAGGGAAACCTGGCCTCCAAAGGGAAATATTGAAACATTATAATCTAACAATTAAATATTTTAGAAGATGTAAGAGAAAATTGTCTGAGGTTCCCTATATACAATCTTTCACCGTGGTTCAACCTCAGAGAGGTCAATAGAAGAAATATATATTAAAGTCTATGTTACTTTTTCTGATAAACCTCTCAAATTAAATCTAGACTGGGACTATCAGTCCTACTCCCAAACAAAAGTAAAGGGATCACAAATCAATTAATCCTGAAAAACAGTCTACTGTCATTTTAATCTGCTTTTTCTGAACCAAATCTGCAAGTGCTCTAATACACTCTTCCAACTGTACTAAATGCTAAAAAAAAATCAATGCTAGATAACACTGGTGTTTGTCAGACTAGCTAAAGTTTTTAAACTTTGAAAGCTTACTATCTAAGTACACTTTACTATGACTAGTACTTCTGCAGGTTAGATGAAATACTAGGTGCTCTCTCTCTGTAGCATAATAACTTGGGACTTGATCACCCTCACCTAATTATCCACATCTCACAACTAAATCTGTAATTTAACAATTTATAAAAAGTCTTAACAAATATGCCGGTTCAGAGTTGAAACTAAATAGGCACAGATCATTTCACATCCACATAGTCTGTGCACTCTAAAGAGTTTTATACCAAATCATTACAAACAGAGAAATGAGCAAAAATTTCATAACCAATTAAAAGACACACTTTAAGGTTTTTTTTTCTCAGCCAAAGCTTTAAAGAGTAAGAAACAGCAGGATGCCAACATGGAGGGCTACAGAACCAGAGGGCCAAAAAGGCATCTCAATTGGCAGTTGCCATTAGCTTCAAAACTCCAACGGACCTTTGGAAACCTGGTAAGAACAAACCTGCTAAGGGGATGGTGTTTGTTGCCATGGGTAAAATCTGCAGAGGCACTAAAGTCTAGTTGCCCCGAAGAGGCCTAAATCTCAGGACCTTGTCCATCACACAGGTCAGAAAAATCACTGGAAAGCAGATTTGCTCTCTTCTGGAAAGGAGGGCATACCAACTCAGAAATGAGGATCACCGAAGAGGCCTGGGAATCAGCTAAAGTTCCTGGCATAGCTTGCCATCACCCCAACAGCCCCAAGTGAATATTAGGGCATTAGAGCCCAAATTACTTTCTTAATTAACACAAATACCAACTGTTTGGTCCTGGTCATCCATGTTGGAATACAAATAGACTTAATTAAAGTTACTAAAGACAATTCAAAATATAAATGTAGGTTTTATGGAAAGATGGAAAGAAAAAAATGTAAAGACAGTCGGTGTAAAAGCATGTTTTGGGTAAGGAAGGATATAAAGAACAGAGAATAATTATATATAGGAAAGTCTGCACTTAAATGTTTGGTAATTTAAAGAAAGGAAAATATAGTACAAAAAATAGTGGATACACGCATGTCAAAAAAGGATGTGTGGATGTTGTAAAATAGTAGCTAAGACCCAGGAGACTTAGGAGTTGTGGGGGTTCCTCCCTCTCTCTCCTTCTTTAGGCCCAAAGTGGGAGAAACCCTACACTGTTCTCTTCACCCCATCAGTAGTGAACATTTCTGGAATAAACTCTTAGATTCATCACATGAGAATAAAACCTTGGAGTCCTGAGGGTGTCACCCCCACCAGTCCAGAGGGACCTACAGACTACTGCTGGGAAGAAGTTGGAGACCTCAAATTAAAAATTATAAAATGAAAGGTGACAAGCTTTCCTTAACATAGGGAAGTTTTAAACATCTAGAAATGCTCTTTTTATAATTCTGCCAATAATTGCTGCCATTATATTCATTTTAGCTTGTATTGTAAGACATTTTTATAGAAAAACCCCAGACTGCAGCACCCCATGGATCTTCCTCCTTCCCTAACCCAATAAACTCTACCTTCAATTAATTCTTGCATATTCTCCTTTCTAACAATCCTCTTACCTCCATCAATAAACTGTTCTCAATCATTGCTGACCTTTGGCTACGGGGATATCTATGAGATTTCTCTCCTGAACATATCCGTTGATACTCCTTTCTGACTTGTATCTTGCTTTGGGAAGTATTACATCTACTTGAAGTATTACATCATGAAGTTTAGCAACCCTCCATGTGAGTCCCTTACTTTCACAACAGCCTTTATATACATCATATTTTCATTTACTTTATCCTTTAATAGCTGAATTCCTGCTGTCCGTCTCACACACCAATTTCTAAGAAACACAAATACATCCAATTGCTGGATTTGCATATCAAGCCAAACACAATGCTGCTCAGCTATTCCACAAAATTTAACTTCCTGGACCCAAACTCACATGAATATACATCTCAAATTTCTAGCAGAAACCTCTGCTATAACCCATTACTAACTTAGGAAAACTAAGAGAATTTACCTGGAAACATTCTCCACAGCTCACCAAGCATGCTATATGCCTTTATGTCCAAACATACCTCCCAGAATGGAAATGTATTAAAAACTGTCTCCTATAACTTTTGCCTTTCTACCCCAGAAGTGTTTGCCTCACCATCGCCATTCACTGATTCGTTCACTGATTTATTGAAAAATTGGGTAACTAGTGATCTTATTTGTTTTGATTAATTTTTTTTTTTTTTTTTGAGTCGGAGTCTCACTCAGTCGCCCAGACTGGAGTGCAGTGGCCGCTCCCTCCCACCGCAGCCTCGACCTGCTGGGCTCCGGCGAACCTTCCGCCTCAACCTTCCGAGTAGCCGGAATTACAGGCATGCGCTACCACGCCCGGCTGATTTTTTTTTTTTGATTTATTGTAGAGATGAGGTCTCGCTGCCCAGGTGGGTCTCGAACCCGCGGGCTCAGGCAATCCACTCACCTCAGCCTCCCAAAGGCGCGGGATTACAGGCTGAGCCACCGAGCCCGGCTTGATTAATATTTATTAAAATTCTGTATAACTCATATTTACTTTAATGTTTAATATTACACTTTTTTTTATTTATGTGGAAGTTTGACAGTGTTTTTGTGACCACAAATATGCCATAGAAATAAATATGTCCTGTTTATATCAGTTAGCCTGTAGTAAAACTGGTTTCATTATACATCTTTTTGCTGCAAGAACCTTTAAAGAAGTCAAGTGAGAACTTACTGAACTAGGTTTGATGATGAGGGAAAAGTTGTTGAAAAATTATAGGACAATGAGGTATGAACTAACAGTAGTAAACTGGGGAAATTTGGCAAGGCCTGTTAGAATTCTTCTGGGCATTCCTCTATATTTGGATAAGATGCTTCTTTTTTCTGGGAAAGAAGGCACTTCTCACATGAGAGTTTTATGACTAGTTAAGGGGAAGTTCGTGGAGTTTTTCCTGCATCTGCCATTTATAGGTTCAATATGCCAAGACACAATATTTTGGGTCAGCATGTTCTTAACCCCAACAAGTTCAAGGACTAAATTTTTAACAAGATATTGCTGGTTTCTTTTCAAGTTAAATTATAAACTGTGCACTAGATTATGTTTACCATAATAATTTATTATTTTTCACAAATAATGTAAATATTATTAAAAAAAATTTTTAGTTGGAATCTCACTCTGTCACTCAAGCTATAGTGTAGTGGCACGCTTAACCTACTAGGTTCAGGTGATCCTACTGCTTCAGCATTCCAAGTAGCTGGAACTACAGGCATGTGCCACCATGCCCGGCTAATTTTTTTTTTTTTTTT
>NW_007254923.1:216874-250832 GCF_000164805.1 Carlito syrichta | reverse complement strand
GGGCTCAGGCGATCCACTCACCTCAGCCTCCCAAAGGCGCGGGATTACAGGCTGAGCCACCGAGCCCGGCTAATTTTTTGATTTTTTGTAGAGATGAGGTCTCACCAAATTGCCCAGGCTGGTCTTGAACCCATAGGCTCAGTTATCCTTTCACCTCGGTCTCCCAAAGTGTTGGGATTATAGACATGAGTCACTGCACCCAGCCTAAAATATTTTTATTATAGTTGAAAGATTATGAATTGTCAAACTGACTAGCACCTCTAAAATTTTTTTATCCTTCTCAAAAATCCAGTAAAGGTAGTAAAGAACTTGAATGGACCTTTTTATTTTTCTAGAAATACATTAGAAATACACCAGATTTTATCAAGTGCTGCTTTTACTGTTTATGTATATTATGCACTACTGAATACCAATAAAGAACTTGTTGGGGTTTGTTTGTCCTTACTATATATCTAATATCTCTACTTTTATTTATTTATTTATTTTTGATTCAGAGTCTCACTCTATCACCTCGGCTGGAGTACAGTGGAACACTCACAGCCATGGCAACTTCGACTTCATGGACTCAGGCTATCCGTCTGCCTCAGATTTCCAAGAAGCTGGAACTACAGACACACATCACCATGCATGACTAATTTTTTGATTTATTGTAGAGACAATTCTCATTAAGTTGCCTAAGTTGTTCTCAGGTAATCCTCCGGCTTCTGCCTCTCAATATTCTGGGATTACAGGCATGAGCCACTATGTTCAGCTTCTAATGCATTTTTATAGCTAATTTTCTTGCCATTCAATAAGAGACTGAATTTGGGACTATATTAGTTTGTTTTATAGAGCTAATAACTGTTTTCCCAAAGGAGTGTTTTTATGTTTAATTAATTAATTAATTTTTAAATATTTACTTATTAAAAAAATCACAGTTTAGTACATGAAAATGCATCTTGAGTTTAAATATACATTTATATCACCAAGCATTATATCCAAATGTTCTTTTTAAATGTGAATGTAGGATCTCTGTTAAAAGACAGATTCATGAATTTCTTTTAATTAGTGTGTTACTAAATCCTTCTTTCAAAAGTATTGAATTTTCAATGGTTCATTTTTTCACTCATTTACTTTTTAAGACCTTATTCTCTCCTGATATGTTATAAACTAAAGATTATTTTGGAATATCTTCCAACTAGCTTCAATAACACTCTGTAGTACTTAAAGCTTATTAACATATATGTGCCATCTGTTTTCAATTTAAATATCACACATTGAAGTTCCTAACTCGTACATCTTGAGATATTCTTCTTTTAATTTTTTTCTAGAATTTTCTTCCTTTTCTTAAAATGGCTTAATCATAATACAAATATTTTATTTTTCAAATCTGAAAGCACATTATTACTATGTGACAATGTGAATGCAGTGGTGCTGTGAACAGAGTGAAGGCTGGAGTCAGACAGATTTGAAACTTAAATCTTGCCTGTCATAATTATCAGATTACACACACATACACACACACACACAAATTAAGTTTAACAGCATTTAAATTACACAATCATGGATTATCAATTAAAATTATTTCATCTGCCTCACGATATTTACAATGAGAAAAATAATGCCCAGGCAACATTGCTGTGATAATGTATTCTAATAAAATATAGCATCTCAAGGAGATTGATAACAATTATTTCTGTTTCACAGATGACAAAACAGAAGCAAAGAGAGGTAACTGTCCAATGTAACATAGCTAGTAAATGAGGGAGGGGATTCCAACCCAGATAAACTGGATTGTGGGTTTCACTATTTCAATGTCTCCCAGATTAAAAAAAAATATATCTTCTGATTCATAGCCGCTCACCTCTTTGCACACTTTTTATTTTTTGGTAGCTAGTATCATTTACGTTATAACATAAAGAATAAAAATTATTAATTAAATTCAACATTATAAAAATATAGTTGCTGTAATAATGAAAATGTAGTATATGCAATCTAAAAATAACTTTAATATAAAACTTGCCTTAGTATTTTAGTTAACTATTCTGTCATTATATAATTAATGTCTTGTTTTTAAGACAATAACAAAAAAGTACTTTGGACTTAAGTTTCTAAGTTTAAATGGCACAGTTTTAATTGGAGAGCTATTTTGTAAAAGTAAAAATTTAAAAATTTAAAGACAGATATTTAGTAAATATAAATCCAAAGGTCATTTTTAGGCATAAGATTTGGCAAAGAATTTTGTTCTCTCTGTTTTATTTAGTTTCTAATAAATATTTTAATGTCATCAAAGTATAATGAAAAACTAGAACAAATAAAAACCTGGCCTATGTAGCAATAAACACAAATCAAAATAAAATAACCTTATCATCTTATTTGTGTGTATCTGTGCTGTTGTGTATTTATGACATTATATTGATTTTTCTTGAGACCACATTCACCTTTCATATTTTGTTGGTTGAGTTAAATAAATTCAGCAATTGTTATAGAAATATGTATACTGGAAAACCATTGGTTTACATATAAGTTATTTGAGATACATGCTAAAAATGTAAACTAATTTATACCCTCATACAAAACTGTAAGATTCATAACATTAACTACACCACTCTTTTACACATAATTATAAGCACATAGTAAACGATTTCATAACTTGTAAAATCTTAAGTTCCAGATCTCAAAACTTATCAGTTTCATAGTTTTAAGGATTTCAATACCAACAGTGATAAGTCTATATGTGTATGAGCTCTAGAGTTTCTTTATACACTCTCTACCAATGATTATTTCTTCTGTTGGGATTTAGCCACACTTCCATAGACATATCAGATGTCTTAGTATTACCCATAACTGCATTCTTTCCATAATGTCAAATTCTAGTACCTTTTTTTCAACCAGTATCATTTATCTATCCAACCCATCTTTCTCTTTATTTTAGTTTAGAAACTGCTAACCACACTGGAAGCTCTAGTTTACCTCAAGCTTATTGAGTTTTTCCTCTTCATCCCCACTATAAATCACTTTTTAAATTTTCTTTTATTCTAGTTCATTTCCCAAGTTTCATGAGTTTAATTTTTCCCTTGTATTTGGTCTTAAAACTTTTTCTATATATTTTTCTAACTGAAGAAAGAAATAACAACTCTGATAAAAATACAGTTCTCCTTTTACTCCACTTCTGCGTCAGTAGAAATCAATTTATGTAAAGAATAATGTGTAGCATTATTTCAAGACTTCTGATGTCAAATACTTCTCTAGAGCTGCTGTTCCATCTTAATATTTTTCTGAATCATTCATTCATTTTTGTATAAATCTTTTTATGTTATATACTCTCTCTTCAAACATCCAGTAGCACCAAAGGCCAATGGAAGAAAACTTCGTTAAATTCTCAGTTACATCATTTGGCTACCACTTTTATGTATAAAACTTCACCTCCTTTAGACTACAGAAGAACATCATTGTTAGTATTTATCTCCATCTCAAATCACATATTTTTTTCTATTCAATCATCCCCATCAGCATTTCTACAAATAATGATTTCTTACCTTAATTATTGAAAAGAAAATGAAATGAAAAATAAAACTCTTTTGGTCCCATAATCCCTTTCTTTCTCTGTTTACTGTTAAACTCTGCAAAACAGTTGCCACCAATGTTTTCTTCCCCCTGGAATTTACCTTAGAATCAGTCTTTCCCCCACTCATATTGCCCAAAACAATCTATTATAGGTTACCTATAATAGATGATCAATCATTGAAACAAATCTCATAGTATATGTCTATGCACAGCACTGATGAACTGAATCATCCCGCAGTAATATACAAATGTTTATTTATTTCTGACACTTCTGACTTACGGAGTTTAAAAGTTTAAAAGTCTGAAGTTTAAAAACAAATTAACTTTCAAAGCATCGAAGGAGAATGAAATTCATTTGCACTCTACTGAAGCTACATCAGTAGTGACTGAAGAAGAAAATTGTATTGCAGATGTCAAGGCCTGCTGAAGCAATGAGGATTCAGCAAACCACTTAGTGGGAAAAGACTATTGGGTTATAACTTTAATAACTCACAGATATTTGACTTGAATTAGTCTTTGGCAGATTGGATAACCTCTATAAAGCACTCAAGGAATATTTCCAAGTTTTCAGGCCATCAAATAATATCCAGTAGTGACATACCACTGCCTCTTTTCTTAGAAAATTACAACTTATTCCAGGATGTACAGGTTAAAAGCCCAATTAATCTCTGCCGTTGGTACATGTAGACTTTAGCTGCTAAGTTACCTAAGTTCAATTACTTCTAAGCAAATAATCTATATGTTATTGAAATCTATAAGTTATCATTTCAATACATGTCAATTTGTTAATCTTCTCTTTAGATTTTCTGTCACTGCAGAAATAAAGATAAAATTATTATTAATATATTATATTAAATGAGGTCGCTATCTTTATCATATAAACTTTGAAAGCTAATATTGGTAAAGATATTTAAAATATTTCTGGGTTTTAACATGTATGGAGTAGATTCTTTGTAACTTTTTGTCATAACTTTGCAACAGTTATACCATATTCATGCTTGTTTTTTAAATAAGTAGATTATAATTACTGCCTTCTCCAAGTTCATGTTCTATTCAATTATACATCTTTTTACTATTTCTAACAGCAAATGTTTGTATCATTTCTAAAAACTAATAAAAACAAGATAAACACAAAGAATTATGGAAAAGTAACTGGCAAATATCTCTTTTACTAACATTTATATTTGTGTATTTTTCAATACAATTTCAATCGCTATACTGTAAGAAAAATTCTAAAATTACTACAAATATTATAGGAAAGAAAAGTCTCCACAAAGTCCTTTCAAATATGTGCTTTTAAAATAGCTCTATATTTTCTGAGTAGATACTTTAATTAGGTGGCTGCATGAGTCCTCAGTTTTATCTCTCCATGCAGCTTGGGTCTTCAAGAGGGCCACCTGTTGACTTTTCTTTATAGTATATTCCACGATCTTTAATTTGTTTCCACAGATATGAAGTGAAAAAGGAGAACATTTTTTAAGAAAGTAAGTATTTGTGTGACTATCTGAGAAAGAGTGAAGAAAGAAAGAACATAAACATTCAGCAAAACATTAAAGTCAAGTACTTTATTGCTAATAGTGAATATTCACATGATATTAACTAGCCTGTAGTGTTTCTTACTTTATTTGTTATGTAATTACATTAATATTACAAATCTATGCTTGTCTATTATAATGATCACTTTCTCTCTGAATTGAAAAAAATTAACACTGTCATTTTAATCTAGAAACTCCACACATCAAGTTGCATTTCATATGCATAATTATATATTATAGAAACATTTTTACTTTCACTATATGCCAAATGACTTCTGGGTAAGACCATATATAACATATGTATATGTATGTATATGTAAATATACACATATAACATTTTCATACAATTTTTGAATTAAAGTACGCCTGAGATCTTGTTTTCTTTTGATTTATTTCTAATATTATATATATATGCTTTTAAATAATAAATAAAAGAATTCACAGAATAACTGTGAAATAAGAAAGCGAAAATCAGAGTTATATCACAGATATCTAGAAAACACATTTACAACACTTATAGTTGCAAGTCTACAAAATACAAAGTTGCAAGTCTACAAAATACAAAGTTAACTTGCTTAGAAATATCAAGCCTACCATATAAGATTGCACAAAGGATGCTTTATGTGCATATATATTATTTTTCTTTATGAGCTCAAATTAGTGTGAATAGAATTAGAGTGGTAGATATTTTGGATATATACAAACATTGCTTTTTAAGTCTATTTGAAGATGTGGTTCTAAATTTTATAGAACTATATAATAAATCAGTAAGAATGGAAGATAGTTCATAACAAGGACGTGAATGATTTGCATGATTATTTTAAGTAACAGAAGTTTAGTAACAAGGGAGATTATAATTTAACTAAATAGACTGGATTATTTGAAAAAGAAAAATAAGAGCTGGAATTTGAATAAGATCAAGAATAAGAAAAAAACATCTTGGGATAACCTAACAAAACCTGGCATCCATTCTTTGTAGGAGGTATGCCTGAAGCAAAATCATGGTGTGCATTGATGAAATCCCTTCTCATCCCCACCTGAGAGTTAAATTTATGCTTAGAAAATCTGGCATAACTTCAGATTAAAGTGTCATTCCCTGGTCTCTAAAAACAATAATGAAGAAACATGCTTTAGGCTTCTTAAATACTAATTGTTTTATATTATGTGTCCTTCTTTTAAAACTCAGGACTAAGTGTAATATTTTAATTTTGACAGTTGCTGAATACATTTGGCTGAATAAATGAAGTCCCTGATTCTTCTAAGATATCTATCAGGGATATTCTTAATTATGGTAATGACAATAATAATAATTATATAATAAAGAGGAGGACAAGGACGAAGGCAGTTAGAAGAAGAGGGAATGTCAAAGAGATTTAAAGGAAAAGAAAGAATAAAATGAGATCTTACTGTGGCTCTACAAAAATGATTCCTTAATGCCCCCAAAAATCCTATGATGAAAATTCTACACGTATCCTTATTTTACCAGTGAATAAATCAAGATAGCATTGTAAAGTAACCAATGTGAGTTAAAATTTCTAAAATAATGTCTGTCTAGTTTCCTAAATCTTACCCTTAACAATTATACTCAACACTTTTTGTAAAATGCAATTATATGCTCAGAAAGAAATGTGACCTAAAATGATTTTATCAGGTTATCTACATCTAAACCAAACTAACGTCACAGAAATAAAAGAAAAAATACATTAAAATTCCCATCTAGTCAACAAAAATTGAAAAGTAATAAATAAAAAACAGTAAATGTTTTATCAGAAAACAAACAAAATATTTGCTTTAAAAGTACATGGTAAATACCAGAGGTCAATTTTTATAGTATACTTGAACAAAACAAAAGACTAGATTATGAAAATGTATAATGACTAAGTGTGGTAAATACCGAATTTTGGTTAAAAAAATTTAAGGATTTGAAAGTACCACTAACATTAGGATTTAGATGTAACAGGAATTAAACAATTTTTTAAATGCAAAGATAAAATAAAGGATGTTTTTGAACTTTGATGAAAGCACCTGTTCCAGAATGTTGAGTTTCTCATAATGAAAAATAATGTGGAATTTTGTTTTTTAAATGCCTACATCTAATGGAAGTATTAAAGAAGCAGCTCATTATGCATCTGGAAAAAGTAAAATTTAACTAAGTTAGGGTATTTATTTCAAATAATAAACTCAAATAATAATGAACATCTGGGATATTTGTGCTGAATAATTTTATCTACTCCTTTCTTATTGTTGGTATATTAAATAACCTAAAAAGAAGTATATATTTAATTCACAACTTTTTGGTTTATATTGCAAGTATGTGAGAGAAACTAAAATATTGATTCAACAAAATTACACACCAAATATTCCTCTTTTATTTCAAATTGTGACAGAAAAATAAGATAATAATAAAAACAAAAAGCAGCAGGTAACCAAGGTTAAAATATTCAACTTCTAAAATAAATTGCCTAATCTGTCTTACAATAAGTCCCTTAGCTATCATGTTCAATTGTATTTTATAGTCTTACACTAGATATGGAAGTAATTGTAGATTCAAATATTATATTACTCAAAGATTCATACAATAATGATAAAGTTTTTGGATTAAAGTAATTTTGAGTTGAAGAATTAGGATTATTTATCAGCTTCATAGAAACCTATCACTAAGTCCTGGTGCTTTGTTCTGATAGATCGATAATAAAACATTGCTATAGTCATTTATTTGTTGTATCTTCTATTATAATGTATTCTTCATTTCAGCTAATTTTCTCATTCTTCTAATATTTCTGAAAGACATCAACACTGGTATATTTAATCCATAAAAGGAAGAAGAAGCAGACAACTCCTATTGAATAAAATTCTCTTCGGTGTGACTTAGAAAAATATTTATTCCAAACTTGGTTGTCATAGAGTCCAGAGTGACTGGAGTGTGACATAGTTTGCTTACTTGGCATCCACTGCCCATTTTTCTCCCTCTAGGAATCCACCCCTACATAGCACCAGATTCTGATTTCCTTAGACCAACCAGTTATGGAACCCCTGATGACCCAGCAATGGGTACACAACTGACTGTTGCAGGATTTTTAACTCCACTGTCAGCTTAGACCAGCAACCTAGGGTTCTTTTCCCACAAACAAGGAGATTAAGGATCGCGGACAACAAAATGAGGAGTAAAAGGAGTTTATTAAGCAACAAACTCTCCAGAGAAGATAGGGGGCCCAAAATGGATTATCCATGCTAGGAGTTGATTTGTGGTTTTGTTCTTACCTTTTCTGGGGGCGTTTCTCTTATTAACATCTCATCTGCCTCATTTCCTGAGACCCAGTTCTTATTGTACATAACAGGTCCTTGACTAAAGTTACTCCATCTTGACGATTACCCATAAGCACCACAGAACAGCCCGCTTAGGGGAGTAAAATTGAAATGCAAATATTATGTTAATGACATTATAGTAAACCAAGGTCAAGTTAGAACATTTAGTTAAGCTAATGTATCTGCCTTTAAGCAGCAAAAAGTCCCTTTCAGTAGTACCTTCTTGGTTAAAAGGATGTTCTTAACCACATTAACCACAAGTTAAGCCAACAATTATATAATGAGGTGGTGCAGGGGGCATTCCCACAGGCGTTAAGTCTCTTCCAGACCGTCCCTCTCCGTCTGCCTAACCAGCATCTATCTCCACTCTCATTACTAAATCATTCACACTAATGGAAAAATGTATATTCTGAAATTTTAGAAAGGCTTGTTTTCTCTCTCTTTGCCTACCATAATAACTTATTAGAGAAAAATAAAGGGAAATTAAATTTGGAATATGAAAAGATTAGGGAATCATTTTGTATGGTATAGTCAGATATTCAGATAAGTCCTATCTTGGACTAGGTTACTAGATATATATTGATACGTTATATTGGTGAATAGGTCAGGGAAAAACCAACAATAAAATTAATTATATTCACCATGGACTGAAGGAATTATGAATGTGAGACTGGCACCTGCACCTTTGCAATATGTTTGCATTTTCTAGCATACTACTATTGTGACATGCTAGTTACATCATTTGAATCTCAGCCATTCAAAGCTAATCTGGTTTCTCGACATAAGTTTTTTCTCCACTGTCTCTTATGTTTCCTTGATTTTATTTGTATCAGAGTCTATAGCTGTGCTATTTTCTGTATTTGTATATTGCTAGTAATTTATTATCATGCAAATAGCTGTTTAGAAGAGCACATTATACAAAATACAAAGGAGACAGCAGTAACTTATTTTCTGAACCCATCTACATTGATATTTTACTAAATAGTAATAGAAATAGAGAGAAATCACTACTTATTTGTTTTTCATATAGATTGTCAATACCTTGTCAAAAGAACGACGTTGCATACAAAGTTTACTTTATTATTCTCCAAATGCTTCAATTGTCAGGACATAACAAGATTTAATGTTTTAGCAATATGCATTGCTTAAATACATCGATATACCTTTTATACTTTTAGAAATTCATCTGGAACAAAATTACTTAATTTTTATTTAAAAAGTGTCAGAAAATGATGCTTGCTATGGTATTATTCATGTGTCCATTAGAAACAAATTAAATATCAAATGTGACATTTACATAAAATAGTTATTGAAAACTTATTTTATCTCATCTATTTTGTGAGCTACTAGGTTGCAATATCAAACAAATCAGTCTCATCTCTTCCAGAGCTTAGATTTTAGGAAATGATGAGGATATAGACAATATAAAACATATATAAGTAATGTCAAGTGGTAGGAAGAGTTTGAAGAAAACTAAAGTTAGAATAACTGGATATTTTTCAATATCATTTAGTAAATTTGACTTTCTTCTATCATAAAAACACAATCATAATACTCTACACTTAGAACAGCCAAGTTTGGAAAGAGGTATTTTCCTAAATCATAGTAGAGGGAATTTTATTCAGTAGGAGTTTTCTGCTATTAATAAGAGATACCTTTTACAGATAATTAGTGTAAATGTCACTCCTTTAAAAAAGTCTTTACTAAAAGTTTTCTCCAAAATGATATTACCCCCTCTCAAGGCCTCATTGTTTTCTTCCTAAAAAGTAGTTGATTCGAAATTTTGTGATTATGTATTTAATATTTTCTCTCATTAACTATAATATAAGGCTTATGACAGCAAGCACATTGCCAATTTTGTTCACTACTATGATGTCAGCTTTTTAGTTTAGTACTTAATGTTTAAAAATATTTGTTGAGCAAGTAAGCAAATGAATAATAGCTAAAAAAAAAAAACCAGTAACCTATTTTGTATGTAGCATACAATTAAGTGTAATGAGTTATCTATTGCTATAATAATAGCACTAAGCAAAGCAGTCCAAACTCAGTAGTTTAAAACAATAGTATTCATTTTAATGGATTTGTGGGTTGGCTAGTAAAGACTTTTAAGCTATCACATACGGAATGACTGTGCTTCTTGTGCAGACAGGTGGATTGATAGATCAGCTGAGAGAACTCTACTCCAGAAGTCCACTCTATCAAGACTTAAAGTACTCTTTTTGCAACATAACGTAAGTGTATGAGACCAAGCCTCATTTGCATAATCACATATAAAACTCCTGCTTACTACATTTGTATTAGTATCCCATTTGCCAAAGCAATTTGCATGACTATGACAAATCCAAAAGAAAAAAAAATACATTTCATTGTTTTTGAAGAAATTAAAAAGTCACATGGTAAAACGTGTGTGACTATAGGGCGAGGTCAAGAATTTGGGCAAAATAATGACTCTGTCACTGACTAGTCTGCAAATAGTCTGTATTATCTCTATATTATTCAGAGTGTTGGTTGCCACTCAATCTCCATAACAGCATCCACTCTATCAAGTTTAAGTAGAAAGAGATTTATGGAGAATATTAAGGAGCTTCAAAAATTCTAAAAAAACAAAACAATAAAAGCAAAACACAGAAAATCAAGCATGATATTATACCATTTGGAACAACATAACCTGGAAAAAAATTCAAGTCTTTCTAATAAAAATTCCACTGCCATTGCCATCCACCTCTCAGTACCTATGATGAAATAGATCTAGAAAACAAGCCTCTATTACAGATTCTTTCAAAGAAAAATATTTATTTATTACATCTCTAGTCTTCCCTGTCGTGGATGCCACTTCAGATTGCCAAGTTTGTAGCAGAAGTCTCTTGGTGAAGATTCTTCTTGGCAGAATACAAATCACATGCAATAAGTATGGAAAAGATAATTTTCAGTTTTCTATACTGAAGAAGGGAGTTTCAGGAGATGTTGATAAGCCAACCTATATTTTATGTGACAGATTCATCGCTAATTTATCATTTTTTCCTCATCTACTCAAATCGAATCCATTTTTAAAAGCTGCCGATTTTATTTATCAAATGTAACCTGAGAAAAACAAAGTTCTATCACTTACAGTGTTAAACCTGTACTCATTTGTGAATATTAACACAAATTGCTTTAATGTTTTTACAAATAATCTAACATCTTACACTTTTTGCCCTTCTGCATCCATTCTTTATTCATCAGCCCGAATAATCTCTTAAAATATTAAGTTGTCATAGACAACATGACTGTGGTTATACTTATGCTTGTCAAAACTTACTGAATCATACATCTGAAATGGATTAATTTTATTGTATATAAACGGTGCCTCAATACAGGTGATTTAAATACAGTACTCAATAAGATTTAATTTTCCTATGCTTAAGACCTTTGCAGAACTTATTTTAGGTTGATCAAATTGAAAATTCTTGTCCTCACATTTGGCGTAATACTAGCTTTGTATTTTCATTTCTTGCCACCCCACTGAGGTTTTTCCTGGTCACCCATCTATATGAATACTTCTACTCTCCCCCGTCAGGGAATTATCGGTTATCAGTGTGTTTACCATCATCTTGTTACTTATTTGTGTACTCTTGGTTATCTTTCATAAGAAGGCTGTTTTTCCAATTATTTTTGTTCTGTTAACTGCTCTATATGTATGATTTAGAAGAGGTTATGATACATAGTAGGTGCTGAATGAAATATTTTTGCGGGGAGAAATCAATAGAATAGTGACTTTTATGAACACGAGGCAGGAAAAAGTCAACTTTTTCCAAGGAATGAAATAATGGCCATCTTTTTTTTTAGGGGGCAAACATTAGTCCTTTCTGCTTTTGGAAATCTCAGACCAGATTCATCTTTGCCAAAGAAAAAGGGGGAGTCAGATTTTCTTTAGAAGTCGCCAATGATTTCATATAAAACATTAATAAACTTATGGTGCAATTGAGACTATATTTTATTGTACATAAAGGATTTTTATATAAAGCCAACAGTCAAAAACTAAGGAAGTATAGACAGGAATCTATCAGAGATGCAGAAAGAAAAATAAGCAAATAAGGTGATAGCTTAATGCCAAGGACTTTAGACCAGAGAATTGATCTTATGAGAAATAGACTGTTCTATTACCGTTTTTTGAGTGTTTAGGAGCTAAGGTGAATCAGATCGCTTTACAGCTGAACCCAGCCTTTGTATGTGGAGAATTTCTCAATATCAGCTTTCATGGCCCTCACCTGACAACAATACAGTCTTTTTTTTTTTTTTGAGTTGGAGACTTTATGAAAGTAAAAATGATACTGTAATCAATAAGAACCATCCTCAGCAACCTTGTGCACAGTAGCGGCAAAGCTACCAAGGATCTACCTGTGGCATTTTCTGCCAGAAATCTTGTGTTTGTGTGAACTTGAGGCCTATACTGTGTACCCAAAGTTCGAGGGGAGCAGACTTTAACTTTACAAAATAAACTTCATGAATGTATCTGGATTTCATAAAAGGGTTTTCTTAGAGTCTCTAAAAATTGTAAAAGTTATTAATTCATTTGATTTTTTAAATTTTTATAAATGTACTTATTCCCTAGTTGTACATTTGCAGTAATACAAATAATTTATGTAGTAGATTCAAGAGTATGTAAAATATTGCCACAAATTAAGGTGAAGAAAAGAAGTATAAAAAGTTTATATATATGTGTGTGTGTGTATATATATATATATATATATATATATATATATATACACACACACACATATATATACACACACAATAAAAAATGTTATCCAGGTAATAAAAGCTAATTTTTAAAATATCTGTCATCCCCTGTGCTTCTAAACAGTATATTGTTACTATCTCTATTTGGTTTCCATCATAAGCACTTAATGCTTTTTGACTCCATGAAGTATTTAATCAAGAATAAAATTATAATTGTATCTACTCTGTATATGTATGAAGTTTTAAATTTAAAATTGGCTCACTTTATAAGCTTACCTATTATTTAGAGCTTTAGCTTATGTTTTCTGGATGATATACAGTAAGTCTCCTACATATAAATGAGTTCCAGTCTGAGAGTGCATATGTTCAGTTTGTTCATAAGTTCAACAAAGTTAGCATAGATGCCCAACTAACACAATCAGCAATATAACACTGTAATGTAATAAGTTTATCATACTTTTCACACAAATAATATGTAAAAACAATACTGTACAGTAAATTACAAAAAGTACAACCACTTCTAGAGGACACATACATGTGATAATGTACTTCAAACACATGAACTAACTTATTTTATTGAACATGATAACTCACATTCACAGCTTTGTAGTTTTGCCACTTGAAGGTTCAGTTGTAGGGGACTTAGTGTATTTAATTTAAATTTACTATATATTTAATAATCTATAAAAAATAAATAAAAAGGAAACATTCTCATTTTTTATTTTTTTGATTTAGAAGTGGTTATGACACATAGTAGGTGCTGAATAAAATTTTTGAGGGGGAAATCAATAGAATAGTGGCTCTTATAAATGTGAGGCAGGAAAGGTCAGCTTTCCTCAAGGGATGAAAATAATAACCATCTTTTTTTTAGGAGGCAAGCATTAGTCCTTTCTGCTTTAGGAAAACTCAGACCAGATTAATCTTTGCCCAAGAAAAAGGAGTCAGATTTTCTTTAACTGTTGCCAGCAACTTCATATAAAGCATTAATAAAATGTATAATGAAATAATTAAATTGTATATATTTAAAGTGTACCACATGATGTTTTGATACGCATACACATTGTTAAATTATTACCACAATTAAGTTAATATATACATCACTTCATGTAGTTACTTTTTTTCTCACTTTCTATTTATGTTTCAATCTATTAAAACATTTGATTTCTCAACAATTCCCCTCATTCCTCATCTTTAAATATTTCCTTCTTATTTTATTTTCTCCACTCTTTCCTAGATTATTTCCAATCTTATAGCTCCACTCTTTCCTAGATTATTTCCAATCTTAATGTCTGGCTATTCACATGCTTTAATGGTTTATCTTTTCTTCTCTTAACTTGTAATTGTTGGTTTTCCAAGATGAACCATTCTCTGTTTTCTTTACTCTCTTCCTGGATAATTGTATCCATATAGAAGCACTTTAGCGTCATTTGTATTTTAAATCCAAGTTTATCTATATCAAAGATATATATTTATCTTCCAGAATGCTCTTTAAACTTCTTGATGTGTATGTTCATACAACTGTTCCTGGACATTTTTAGTAATGTGCCCTGCTAGCACTACAAATGCAGCTGTCATGAAGAGAATTTGTATAATTCCCAAATTTAGTAAATGATTCTATTATCTATTCACTTACCTTAGTCAGAAATATGTGACTTACTGGAGATGTTTTCTCTCTCTTATTCTCCATACTTAATCACCAATACTTCTTACTTGTGTCTCATTTTAAGCTGATATTCCTCTCTTTATCAAGATCACTCCTGGCATAGTTTAAGCATGTTTCTCTCACTCAGTTTACTTCAAGGATATCCATATTATTTTTCTTTTTTATTTGAATATTGTTATGTTGCAATCTGACCTCCATATTTTTACTTAAGTCATCTATTTGGAATACAAGTTTGAACATGTTGATCTTGTGGTCTCAAATATTCAATAGTTCTTTACATTTTCATAGAATGATTTCTAACTTCATTATCATGGCACATGACATTATTTGTTAGCCTTTTTTGTCTACCAATTCAGTATATGCTTTTATTTTCTCTTTCCTCCACATCTTTCACAAATGAACCTATCACAGTCACATGCATATACTTAAGTAACACTGAACTACTTCAGTCGCTCAATAACTTTGCAGATGCTTTTCTTCTGCTTTGCTAACTTGGCTGTTCGATGTGAAGAATATACTATAATTAACCTTTTTCATTCTTGTCTAATATTTATCTGCCCTTTTATCTCACTGAGATTTTAATTCAGATTCTAAAAGGGTGTGTGTGTGTGTGTGTGTGTGTGTGTGTGTGTGTTAGGTCTATGTAAAAGTTCATCAATATTTTGGACCTTAGAAAAAAATAGTTTTTGGTTTTATTGGTTTTAGATGGTTTTGTTTTATATTTCACTTATTTCTTCCCTAATATTTATTCTTGATGCAATATTGGTTTTCAACTACTTAATTTTGGTTTAGTATGTTTCATTTTTCTTAATTTGAAACTAAGGACATTAAAGTGAGACTCGATAGTAATTATCCAGTCATTCAAAATATATATATATATTTTTTTTTCCTTTGAGTTGTGTGCATTTAGAAGTTTTTAGTTTCCAAATAGTTATGGATTTTATGAAGAATTCTGTTTTAATACATTTCTAAAAAAATTAACATTGTGTTTGGACAATATATTTTGTATGATATAAGTACTTCTACAAGTTTGAGTTTTTTTGATGTCCCAGAGTATGGTCTATGTTGTTAACTTTTTCCATTTTCTCATGTTCAGCATTTTCAACAAACATTTTGATGTCATATTTATTTCAAGACCTTTATAAATAACATGTCTTCTCTTCTCTGTCTGTCTTTATTTACTTACTTACTTAAGTCAGAGTCTCACTCTCTCACCTAGGCTGGGATGCAGTGGCACAATCACAGTTCCCATAGTCTTGACCTCCTGGGCTCAGGTGATCCTTCTTCCTCAGGCTCTCTAGTAGCTGAGACTACAGCGGAGCATCACCATGCCTGGATAAGTTATTTATTTTGCTGCAGGAAAACAAATCAGAGAGACCATGACATGAGGCTGGTAAGCAGGAAGTTGCATTATTTCTGGAACGCCCAGGATTCGGCCCGGCAGACTCCAATCTCAAAGGCTGGGCCCCAATCGGAGTTGGGTCTCAGTTTATATATGTTTTACATTGGCTTTGGGGGGAAGGGGCTTTTCATGGGGGAAGGTTTTGTACCTTTTGTAACCACAGCACAAGCTTGTGGTTTGGGCTGCAGGCACTGAGCATGGCATTTGCATTAACAATCGGGAACAATTTAATTGTGATATATGTTTTGAAGAGTTTTTCTAAAAGCTCCCCTCCCACAATTTCCTTTTTCTTTTTTTTCTTTTTGGTAGAGATGAGGTCTTGCTGTGTTGCCCGGGTTGTATGTGCACACCTCAGTTCCAGCAGTCCTCCTGCCTTGTTCTTCTTTATCGTTAAAAAAAATAACTTTCTTGGTCTCACCATTTTGGGATAACTTGATTATAGTATTTCTTGCAGGTGTCTATTTATTTTTTCTTATGTTAGAGTTTGTTGGCCTTCTTGAATTTTAGTGTGTTGAGTTTTGATCATATTTTTCAATATTGTTCTGTCACTAACCTCTCTGTTCTCCTTTCAGGACTGCATATTTACTAGTTTGCTTAAAGTTGTCACATGGCTCCATAATATTCTATTAACTTTTCTTTTATTATTTTTACTTCATAGTTATCTTTTCTCATTGTGTTTAGTTTGGAGAGTTACAGGACTCCTACCTATCACCATATGCAAAAGTCAACTCCAAATGGATCAAAGACCTAAACGTAAAACCTAAAATGCTAAGAATCTTAGAAAAACCCAGGTGATACCCTTATAGAAATCAAAATAGGCAACAAATTCCTAACCAAACCCCCCAAATCCATGTCATAGGAGTTAAGATTGATAAGTGGGACCTCGTCAAACTGAAAAGCTTCTGCAAAGCAAAATAAACCATCAAGAGAGTCGGGAAAAAGTCCACAAAATGGGAAAAAATATTTGTCAACTGCGTATCTGACAAAGGCCTGACATCCAGGATCTACATGGAACTCAAACATGCTGAAAGGAGTAAAACAAACAGCCTTATTAAAAAGTGGGCAAAAGACATGACTAAACACTTCTCACAAGAGGACATACAGGCAGCCAACAGACACATGAAAAAATTCTCAGCCTCTCTAATCATCAGAGAAATGCAAATCAAAAACACCTAATCCCAGTGGCCATCATTAATAAAACAACAGATGTTGGAGAGAATGCAGAGAAAAGCAAGCACTTCTACACTGTTGGTATGAATGCAAGCTAGTTCAGCCTTTCTGGAAAACAGTGTGTCGATTCCTCGAAGAACTAGAAATCGACCTTCCACATGATCTTTCTTCTGGGAATATATCCGGAGGAACTCAAATCACTCTACCAAAAAGATACCTACACAAGTATGTTTATTGCAACACTATTTACAATTGCAAAAATATGGAACCAAACCAACCTTGCTGTTCATTGAAACTGGTCTGGATAGAAAAAATGTGATACATATACATGATCGAATATAATGCAACCATAAAGAAGAATAAAATTATGGACTTCACAACAATTTGTATGGATTTAGAGTCTGTAATATTCAGTGATTTATCACAGAAACAAAGAACTGAGTACCACATGTCCTCACTCATAAGCAGACCCTGAACATTTGCCATCATACTATAAGAAAGGGATTGGCAGTAGCCAGAAACTGCAAGGGGTGTGCAGGGAGGGCACATAACATCAGTAAGGGCAACTGATTTCAAACCAGGTGAAGTGGGGACCAAAGGGAGGCCCAAAATTTACCTATACGATGACCACTTGTATACCTAATCCTGAATTGTACCCTACATCTTGAAAGTTAAAAAATAAAATAAATAAATTATTAATTTACAACACCCCCACTTACATACTTCCATAACACACAGTGTATACTATGTTCAAAAGAAAATTTCCACTTAATATTAATTTTATGTCATACTTGGAATAGTTTAAAACATGCTAAATACTCCATCATAATGTCTCCTTTATATATGACAAGTAATAATTTTCCTACCATACATATATACCAGAGTTTTGTTTTTCCTCTTTCTTGTATATATTGATATATTATATAAACTCAAATATATAATAAATACATTCAAATTTTTAATCTTTAATGCCACCTTTTTCTATGCAAATATATACATTTAAACGTATGTATTTTTAAATATATATTTAATTATGTATAAATATTGGGGACTCCCTGCAAACTGGAATTTATTTATTAAAAAGTGTACTTATTAACTCATGTTTAAACTTCAGTCCCCTTCAAGCCCTCAGCAGGAAGATGGATGTTCCGCTTGATGCAATACATCTATTGAGACACTATTTCCACAGTTCAAAACAGTTTTTAAACTCATCAATGTTGATACCTTTTAGTAGTTCTGCTGTTTATTTGTTTCATCCCTTCCATATCATAAAAATGTTTCTTTGAGGGTTTTTTTCATCCAGGGAAACAAGCAAACAATCCATAACAGTGCTCAGAGTGAGACTGGGTGAATAGGGAAGGTGAAGCATGAGATCATGCTATTTTTGTTTAAAAACTGCTGAACACTCAGTATGGTGTGGGAAGGTGCTCTCATAAATCACCCATCATGGAATGGGCAAACATATTGAAAGAGTCTCCAAACAAAAATTCACTGAAGCCAAATGCAGCCTGTCACAACAATGGTAGTTGGTACACCTAGGCCAATGGGTTCCTAGAACACTTTCCTAGCGTACACAGGGCCTGCTCTCCAAAAACTAATAAATAACTCTAGTTCATGTAATTACCTTGATTGATGAAAAACTAATCTCAGAAAAATTACTTTCTTCTTAAAAGTTAATCCCATAGCTAGGTATGGAGGCTCACATCTGTAATTCCAGCACTTTGGGGAGGCTAAATTGGGAGGATTGCTTGAGTCTAGGAATTCAGACCAGCCTTGGCAACATGGCAAGACTCTACAAAAAAATAAATAAAATGTATATGCCCCCATCTTCTCTTTCCATAAATAAAATTACATAATTTTATAGTTAGGTCACCTTTTAGATAAAAAATTTCAGTATCCATCCAGAGGATTTTCGATTTATATAAACTCCCTCCCTTTTACTCCCTCAGATGATTCTATATTGAAACTGTGGGTTTTTTTTTTTTTTTAATTCCAATTAAAACAGTGAAAAAATCTTATAAACTGTATGAAATATCTTATTTCGTAGTTCGTGTTAGAGTCACTAAAGGTATATTTGTAAGCATTAAAAAATAACAAGGCCTTGATCCAAGAATGAGAAATTTCCAAAATCTCCAGTGACAAGATTGATGGAAGAGCATGTGACATACTGAGATGCTATCATGCAGCAGTCTGTCAGTTCATTTACACACAATAATCCGGAAAGCAAACATTATTTCTTCCTGTTTTACAGATGAGAAACTGCAAATTAAAAGAAAGTATGTAGCCTACCTTTGGTAATCAAGTTAATAAATGGCATTGCTGAGATTTTAATCTAGCTGTATTTTGAAGTTTGCAATTGTGTCTGACTGATTTTTGAAGTTGTTTTAGGTTGAATGAAATTTTGCCCAAAATAAGCTCTCAGCAGGAAGATGGATGCTATTGCCATGTCAGCAGTCTTCAGTTGCATATTATGACATTTAAAATAAATCTTACAAGGAAATTTAATAAAAAGCACATGACAGTTTTTGCTTTCTATTTTGTCCTTTTATATAACAAGACTTTAATATCTTATTGTTCAAAACCATGTGCTGAAGTTTTAAAATAAATTCTCTATTTTTATTTGCTCTATACTTATGTTCTTTATGCATTAATTTAAATTTATTATCTAGTATTCTTATGATGTGTTCTTATTTCTTTCTTCAGACATAAGCCATAATTCTTAAAGCAATAATAGCTAAAAATAGAAAATGCAAAACTCTATGCCCTTGGTATTTAGGCAAAGTTAAAAAGCTTTAAGAATAAGTCTGAATGACAGTATCAAAGACATGTCATTTTGATAAAATATTTATATCAGTGTGCTTAATCTAATATTAAGGTAATTCTTATTTTCTTTCTAAATATAAAGTTTCTAGTTATCAGTATTTTGAATTAATTTTTGTACATAGTTCTTATTAAACAAGACAAATGCTGCAAGAAAAATGGCATAACCTTTTCATTATTGCTTTCTCAGGACATTTCTCTAGAGATATTTATTCAGTTCCAAAGCTTTCTATGTCTTCAAAGAGCTCTGCAAAGTATAAATTGTACTAGGTGTGATTCCAAGCCTATATATTAAAAAGGAAGATTTATAATGTAGGATATTGTGGTGTGAGTTACATAACAAAACATTTTTATCTTAGAAAGACAAATTGTATACATTTGAGAAAAATGGATGGAAGTCATGAATAATTGTGTTTATATACAGTGATAATTTGAGATTTTATTCAGTTAAATCTTCTCAGATTTTTTTAAAAGCTTTAGAACTCATGAGATGAGATATCCCTACTAGAAAATTCACATTGAATAGTACTGAGTAATTTTTCCTAGCATAAAGATTCTAGCCAAAGTGTGTTTGAAATTTGTCATTACAGTCCTAAGAATAATTGCTTAACTTGCTGCCTTCTTGATGTAAACCTCTGGTTTATAAAGGTAGCTAGTGTCTACTTGAGTATATGTAGACCCTGGTACCCACCTCTATTTTTTTAAAGATGTTGTAACCTGCTTGGTGATGGTAATTTAGCAAAAGAAAAACTGTGTGAAAAATATGGTGATTTCTTTAATCAGAAATGGTTTGAATTTCTTATAAGATTATAAGAATTAATACTTATTTTTCTTTGTCTAAGAGTAGTTATCAACTCAAATAACTCTTTATTTGCAGAAATTAAGGAATGGCGATCCTAAATGGAAGAGAAGTGGACTTGAGAGTACATTTTATCATCTTTTTTTTTTTTGTAGACACTGTTTTCTTAACATGCTTTGATACAATAGAAAAAAATCACAGTATGCAATCATGAAGATAAGAACTGAGTACCTGCCAGCCTCATAAAAAGGGCTTTCTGTGTCCCCTATTTAATGTTGGCCTTTGTTGCAGTAATTTAAAAAAATGATAAGATTTGCCTTCTTTCTTTGATCTCTCATTTCGATCACAATAACTCTTATTGTCCAGGGTCAGCTGTTAGTCACATTGGCCCTGGGTGATCAACCAAGCCTAAGTTCTACAGCAGTTCCCTAAGCTCTGGGTCTCCAGCATCCCTTCCCATTTGCCTTACTTTATGTTTAAATAGCAGAATGTTGTCATTTCAATACCAGGTGGTTTTACGCTTGTCTACTAAGTCAAGCAAGTAAATATGCAATAGATGGCTCTGCCATTAGAAAAAGGTGTAACAATAATATGTATGGCATGGTAACATATATGAATATAAAAAGCATTTACATAATTAATTAATTATGAAAACAGATACAAAAATGTCTAAAAGAACGTATGCCATCGGTCATACCTCTAAGATGCAAGTAAAATTACATGGGGTGAAAATAAATTTCAATTTAATGTCATAGATATTTATTTCTTAATTGAAAAATATTTTAATTAAGAGAATATGTAAAGCAAATGCTATTCAAAATCAAGTGTTCTAAATACAAAAGTAATTTTTAAATTATCATTACAAAGTTTGACTTAAAAATTAGAAACTTTTAAAATATGCCATGACTATGACTTAAATTTAACCTCCGTATCAATTGTGCTCTCTAAAATAGAAAGTCAAGGATGATAATATAGTATTTTTGATTTTTTTGATCTCCAGTTAAAAGTGTAGGTAGACTTATTAAATAAAACCAAAATTAGTGCTAATGAACTACCTTTGTTGCAGGCTTGAAAAATTATTTACTATTATAAAGAAAAAAATGATATGAAAACTTTAAAAATCAACCAAAACTCTGATGTTAAGTCTGTAGAACTAAAAAGATTAAAAATAAAAATAGTGGCCTGGCACTTTGTTGTAGAATCAGTTTTTCTTTTCTTTTTTTAAATTATTATTCATTTATTTATTTTTCTATTGTGGGGTACAGTTAAGGGTTAGGTATACAAATATGCTCCATTCAGGCACCCTTATTGACAAGAGGTGTCTCCCCAAGAATCAGTTTTTCTAAGCTTCTAATCAAAAAAAATAATAATTCTTACCTTACTACTGAGGCATCAAATTTCCCTAAAAAAATGGAGGGATGCCATTAGGTAGATTTTAATTTTCTTTTCTTTTTCTTTTTTTAAGTAGGATTTATTGAGAGGACAGAAAAACTCCCACAATGGGAGGGGAACTGAGGGGACTGCCCTATTTTAATTTTCTTTAGAGAAAGTCTTCTGGCATTTTTTTCTTGCTGCTGTTTAGTTTTTAAAAAAACATTTTCAGTGATTATTTAAAGGAGATTTGTTTCGATACAATTGTCTATATTATGGACTTCTAGATGTCATTTAGTTTTCTGAGTAAATAAGCTGTGAAAAAGTCCTCACTCAAGCTACACTATTTCTATTCACGGAAGATATAACAAATTATATTTTAAAGTTAACCATAGAATCCTCATCTTAAATGAAATATGTTGCTTTAAAATATATATATATAATATATATATACACATTAAGATATACAAAAACATGCGTGTATATTTTACAATTTCTATATATATATCTCTAAATGTGTTCGTTATTTTTCATGTGCTAAACAGAAAAAAATTGGATGCAGACATGGAAAGTTATTGTTAAATTTATGTAACCTAAGAAATTTACTAAAAGTCTTATATCTCTCAAAACATCTACTCTTATCCACTGGTCAAACAAGAATTTTTTTCTTTAGACACATATTCATTTAATTAAAGCATTGCTCAAATGAATATAAAAATGTTCTTGCAATGTAGACTTTTTGAAGGCCAGTCTTCACTACATACTCTTTGGTGTGAACAGTTTCAAACTTTATCTTAAAGGTTAATGCAGAAAGATAAATCCAATGTCTAGAGAAGTAAAAGAAGCAAAAATCACCAAGGCATAAAAAGAAAATAAGATGAAGATACTGGAGACTTCAAGTCATATTTTACAATTATTAGGTATAATCCTATTATACATTTTTAATTTTACTCTAAGTATTTAAGACTTATTTTTTTGAATGAAAAGAAGTTCAACATCACCTTAGCTTACTAAGGGTCAATTTTTAAAAAACTTGTTTTACACAAAGGGTGTCATATTTTGTTTTTCCCAGAAGAGTTTTTAGAGATTTTTTTGTAAGAAGCATTTTTACTTTAATTCAAAGAGAAATTATGGGTAATTTAACTCAATGCAGAGTGAGCAAAAAATTCAAGTATCAGAATTTGAACAGCTTTATGACATAAGCTTCTTTAAATAACTTCTGCTCTCTATGTACTTTCTACTCCTATCCTGTCTTTATCCAAAGTCTAAGTGTGATTTTATATGTTATGTGGTATAGTGAAAGGAACATGTACTTTGAAATCTCAGAGTAAATAAATGCCAGTTTTATTATTTAATAGTTGTGTGACTGTTATGGGCCTAGCCCTCAATATCTTAGAATGTAATAATGTTTGGACATAGGTTCATTAAAGAGGTAATTAAGGGTAGATGAGGTAATATAGGTTAGCCTGAATTCATTCTGACTGGTGTGATTATAAAAGAGAAATAGACACCAGGGAGATGTACACATACAGAGAAAAGACCATGTAAGGACAGAGAGAAGGCAGCCAGCTTCCAGCCAAGGAGAGGAGCATCAGGAGAAAACAACCCTACTGACACCTTGATCTTAGACTTCTAGCCTCTAGTACTGTGAAAAAACACATTTTCCTCGATTGAGCCACTCAGTCTGATATTTTGTCATGGCAGCATTAGCAAACTAAGACAGTGACCTTGAAAAAGCTTACAAAATGTTTTTTAAGTCTTAATTTTCTTAGCGATTTATGAATTGTGAAATATAAATGATTGCATTGAGGAAAAGGTAAACTAAAGGATGCAATGACAGACATATTCAAAACTTTTATTTTACTTTTGCATGTTTATATTCTGATTTCTAACTCCAATTATGTATACTCAGAAAAATTTCTGCACACTAGTGGTGCATGGTATGACCGAAAAAAAGGCAGAGAAAGTAGGCACAGGATGCCAAAGCATCTAGAGAAATTCATCTGTCTACAACCCACACATTATCCAAATAATATTTTATTTTATTTTTACTTTTCTTTAGTTCTGATCATCCAATTCTTAGTGGACTAATTGTTTATTTTTCTCTTAAATTAAAAAATTCAAAAACCGTAAATTACCCTAGCATTCTTAAACTCTTACAAGATTAAGTAAATATAAAATGAAAAGGAATTTCATCTCGTTGTATAAACAACTACTGAAAACTTTTGGCCCCGGAACTCTAATACTGGCTTATTGGAGTTCCCAAAAATATATATTCCCTAAATTCCTGAATTATATCCAACTGTCCATTCAAAGGAAGGGATGTTTTCTTTCTGCAGTCTTCTATATAAGGGAAAATAAATTATAACTCTGTTGTTGGTGGTGGCTTTTTCAGAAAAAAAAAAGATAATTGTAATTAACTCCCTTTTGTCTTTCATTTCCCACATTACTTTCATAACAAAAGCCCACTGTGGCTATCTCAACCTTCAGAAAGTGACCACTGGTCACTACCTTCACCTCTACCACATACCATGCAACTCTCTCCCAAATTATTTCAATTGCAGTAACTATTTATTACATACATCATCATGTAAATATTTTTCTAAAATTAACTTTCAAAATAAAAGTAATTAGAACAATTCTATCAATATTTGAAGCTACTTATATTTCTAACTGCTGCCTTTTGATTTAAAAATGAAGAAAATTGGTCAGGCACAGTGGCTCACACTTGTAATCCCAGACTTTCAGAAGCCAGAGCAGAATTACTTGAACCCAGGAGTTCAAGACTAGCCTGGGCAGCATAGGGAAACCTTATCTCTACCAAAAAAAAAAAGTCCAGATGTGGTAGCACGCACCTGTATTCTCAGAGACTTGGGATGCTGAGGTCAAAGGATCACCTGATCCCAGAAGGTCAAGACTCCCCATGAGCTATGATGGTTGTGAGCATGCCACTGAACTGCAGTATTGACTACAGAGTGAAAACCCAACTCAAAAAAAAAAAAAAAAAAGTAATCAAATAAAAATGAAGGAAATTATTCCATTCGGTTAGAATTAAATAATTTTCTATGGGCCAGATACTGTTATCTGCTATTGTTATTTCCACTAGCTATTTTAATTATCATAACAAATATGAATGATAGAGGATATTATTATCTCCATTTGCCTATAAAGTTATTTAAGTGCACATTAAGTAGTCATTTTATTCCTTTCAATTAATAAGTGGTATACTTGAAATTTGAATCAACACAATTTGTTTCTGGGATCCATTCTCTTGGCTATGAGGCTATAACTACATTCCCAATAAAATAAATTGGGTTTGGATCCAAATTAAAGTAAAAATGAAATACCAGTGATGCATTTTTGGTGAAACAACAATAAATATTACCAAACACCTTTTAGGATAATTAAACTACAAAACATTGAAAATATCAAATACTGGTGAGGATGAGAAGCAATAGAAATCCTCATTCATTGTTTTGGGAATACGAAATGAAGTAACCACTTTGCATGACAGTTTAAATGAGACGGTAAAAAGGTTAATAGTTGCAAAGGGTTTGATAAGAGGGAAGAGGAAGAGAAAGGAGGATGAATAGACAGAGTACAGGGAAGGTGTAGGGTAGTGAGACTATTCAATATATTCTGTATAATACTGTGATGGTGAATATATGGCATTATGTATTTGTGAAAACCCATAGAACTATACAAAACAAAGAGCAATTCATAAAGTAACTATGGACTTCATTTAATAATAATGTAATAATATTAGTTTATCATTATAACCAAAGTACTACACTAATGCAATAGATGAATTATGGGATACATTGGGGATGGGGGTAGATGCAAAGAGCTTGAGGGTATATAGGAGTTTTCAGTCTCTCTATGCAATTTTCTGTAAACCCAAAACTGCAATAAGAAATAAAGTTAGCCGGGCTCGGAGGCTCAGCCTGTAATCGGAGCCTTTGGGAGGCTGAGGTGAGTGGATCGCCTGAGCCCGCAGGTTCGAGACCCACCTGGACAGCGAGACCTCATCTCTACAATAAATCAAAAAATCAGCCGGGCGTAGTAGAGCAGGCCTGTAGTTCGGGCTACTCAGAAGGCTGAGGCGGAAGGATCGCCGGAGCCCAGCAGGCGAGGCTGCGGTGGCCGGGAGCGGCCACTGCCCTCCAGTCTGGGCGACCGAGTGAGACTCCAACTCAAAAAAAAAAACCACAACAAAGAAATAAAGTTTATTAATAAAATGTGCCTTTCACTGGTGAACATAGAAGATGATTTCTGACATCACTGAACATTTTTTGCACAGAAATGCAACATAAACATACGTTACATTTTGCATACTTGATTTTTTTTTTTTTTTCCCGAGTCGGAGTCTCACTCCGTCGCCCAGACTGGAGTGCAGGGGCCGCTCCCGGCCACCGCAGCCTCGACCTGCCGGGCTCCGGCCATCCTCCCACCTCAGCCTTCCGAGTAGCCGGAACCACAGGCATGCGCTACCACGCCCGGCTGATTTCTTGATTTATTGTAGAGATGAGGTCTCGCTGCCCAGGCGGGTCTCGAACCCGCGGGCTCAGGCCATCCACTCACCTCAGCCTTCCAAAGGCGCGGGATTACAGGCTGAGCCACCGGGTCCGGCCCGCATACTTGATTTTTTAATGTCTAGTCCAATATATTCATTTGGTCGTCTACTGTAGTTATTTGATCCTATGGTTATTCTAAAACTGAAAACTATTATTTAAATATAATTGTGGATCTTCCAACTTGTCTCTGTAAATATATGCACTGTATACTTCCAAAGGAGGTATAGCTACCCTCAAATATCAGCACAGACTTGTCCCAAATTTCTTCTTCTTTCCATTGTCTACACTTCCTACATCTAAGTTTATTAAATTATGAAATAATTTCATGTACAGATGCTTATCAAATTTCAGTAGAATTACATCATAATAAATCCATCATACATTGAAAAAATCATAAATCAAATCATCTTCTGTGGGGGACTTCTTCTTAATTTTTTTTAATTTTAAAAATGTGGGGTACATTCAGGGTCAGGTATAGTAAAAGAGATAAACAGCTGCTTTCACAAGTTTAATGTTTGGAGTTCTAGGTGTCTATTTTGAAAAGAAAATATAATATTGGTCGAATTGACACTGGCAACAGTATAGTCAGAGGCACACGCGCATGTGTACTTATTGATATACCAAAATACCAATTTAGTATAATTAAATGTTCACTTATTTTCAAATGTATTTTATACAATTGAATGTATAAGCAAATAACTAATATGCAAATAAATTTTATAATTAATTATTTTCAAAATTAGTTAAATACAAATTATTGTTATAATTTGAGATATGAAATAATTTTAGATCTATCTATGACTGCTGATATTATCTTCTATTTTTATTATTTACTACAAATGTAGCATTACATTTTAATTCTCCAACTTGTTACATACAATGCCTCCCTCTCTCCACAGATGTTCAGGCCTTTATTATTATAAGAGGGAGGACAAAAGAAACCAACCCCCCAAAAAACCAACTGGAATTATTTTTTAGAGAAGATCACTTGTAGTACAGGCTTATCCCTCTGGGTAAGTGTTCTAAGAACACATCAGCATCAATGTACCAGCTAGCGTTGTTGTGAGTGGCTTCGTTAAGCTTCGGTGAATATTTTTTTGGAGATTCGTTCAACATGTTTGCCCATTTCAAGTTGGGTGATTTAGGAGCACATCACCTACACTGCATTGAGTGTTCACAGTTTTTGTCCCAAAATGGCATAACCCTAAGCTCCACCCTCCCTATTAACCGGATCTCATTTTGAGTGATTTCTGTTTGTTTGTTTAACCCAATTAAAAAAGTCCTCAAAGGGAAACGTTTTGACGATGTGCAAGGGGTGAAAAAAAAAAAAATGACAGGAGAACTAAAAGGCATCAAAATAGACAAGTTCAAAACTACTTGAGCAGTGGAAAATGGATCCCAAAAGATGTTTTACATCAAACTAAGAGTACTTTGAGGGTGACTAAAGTTTAAACAAGTAAGAATAAATACACATTTTTAAATAAATAATTACGTTTTTTGGGAGGTTCCTCCTCTTATAATCAGGTGTACTTGGTTTTTTGGCAAATGATGTGCAAACTGTTTATTACATTTCTTGGTTGCTGTTAATTGATATTTCAAAAAGTCTACTCAATTGCTAAAAAAATGATATTAAAGGTAGGTTTAGAAGTTAATATAACTTTCACTCTTTTGTACACTTACATTATATTTTAATGGGAAGTTTAGAAACTTCATGAAGCATCTTTAGTTAGATACCGCTGAACATACATCTTCATATATGTTTACGTGTGTGTATTTAGTGGATGAAGTCATATTGTAAAATTCTGTAAATTAGAAAAAAAAGAAGGAAAGAAAGAATGCAAAATCATGTGTTTATTTATAACTGTAAATTCCTAATGAAGAGCAATAGGAAATTGTTTTTTAATAAGATCACAAAACCAATAGTTGAATGGTTTGCTACTTAAACAATTGCCTCAGATTGCTGAACTTTCAGTCACTAGAGTTGCACATACGTGAAAATCTCAAATTGCCTCTTTTGGTGATAAAATTGGTTTCTAGGTGCAGTATATTAGGACTAGATTGTAGCACCATAGAACAAACAGTAAATGAATTCAGCTCACATATATTTGAGTCATTACTCTGTGATAGTGTTGCACCATGTGGAATGTTATTAAAACGTATTCTTGGTATTCTCACTTAAAGAGTTGGTAAGCTAGTAGAGACTCAAACAAGTAAAGCAAGGACAGGAAATGCCAACCTGGAGGTTAAAAAATTGTCAACTTTGTGACATTGTCAATTTTATTTTTAAAAATCTAAGTAATTAATTATATATCTTCCTATGATAAATTTTCCTACCTATTTTACATATATAGTAGTCTCTCTTCTTTCCCTTACTTTCTTTTGATTCACATAGACTGTGTTTCAACCCAATTACTTCTACCTAGAATACCCTTACCTACCAGTAAAGAAAATAATTGGTTATCATTGTTCCATACAGTCTCAATGGCTACCCTTGAAATTTGCCACTTCCCCTTCAGCCTTAACATGATTTTTGTTATATAGATTTTTTTAACAAGCAAGAATTTATGGAGTTGGTATGTGTGTAAATTGTTTCCCACAAGAGTTGAAAGCTGTGGTTCATTGTTCAGTCAGAATATTACTGGAATAGCTCTTGTTTAGAGTTAAGCACTCTTAGCTTGAAGACTGGCTATAACAGTAACTAGATGTCTATAAGATATTAAACTCCCTAACTTTCAGTTTTTATATGAATAAAATAAATTATGATACCCATTATTTAGTGCTAGGATAAGAATAAAGCAACAAATTATGCATCAGTAAGGTTAAAATTTTAATTAGTATATATGTGCTTATTACTATAAAATATTCAGCAATATTAATAAAATTCCAGCAACAGCAATAGAAAACCAGAATTAAAACTGACAGATTATTGTATCTGTTTTTATACTTCACCAGACAACACTATTTACTCTGTGCTAAATAAAGCAAATATAATACCTGATTAATCTTCATAGCAGTCCTTGGCAGATGTTTAATTATTGTATCAGCTATTTTTTGCTACTCATAAATAATTTCAAAGCTTGATAGCATCATACTTTCTCATTTGTTTAAATGCAAAAAGTGTTTGTTTAGAACATAATTCTGAGAGATGGTAATTTAAGCTAGAGAAGAACTGCCGTTTCATGATGAGTTCATGAGTGTATCTGCAGGTGCTACTAGGTGGCTCTGTTTTTTGTTTCTTTTTCTTTTTCTTTTTAGTTTTAAGTGGACCTTATTTATTTATTTTTTGGTCTTAGTTTTTTCTTTTCTTTTCTTTTTAATTTATTTTTTATAAGGATGTAGGGTAAAATTCAGGGTTAGGTATATAAACATTGATCATGCAGGTTCCCTTGTTGATGAGGTATGCCCCTCCCTCCACTAGCAGTTTCCCTCAACTGCCAATCCCACCCCTCCCAACAGTTTCTCACTATTGTCAATCACTTTCTTACAGCATTATAATTGTTCAAGGTCAGTTTATGAGTGAGAACATATGGAAGTCGGTTCTTTGTTTCTGTGATAAATCACTGAGTATGATTGATTCCAAGTCCACTCAAGTTGCTGCAAAGTCCATATATTTGTCGTTCTTTATGGCTGCATAATATTCCATTGTGTATATGTTACCACATTTTGTTTATGCAGTTCAGTTTCAATGGGCAACATGGTTGGTTCCATGTTTTTGCTATTGTGAATAAAGCTGCAACAAACATACGTGTGCTGGTGTCTTTTTTGTAGAGTAATTTGAGTTTCTCTGGGTATATTCCCAATAGGGGAATTGATGGGTCATATGGAAGGTCAATTTCTAGTTCTTTCAGAAATCACCACACTGTCGTCCCAAGAGGTTGTATTAGTCTGCATTCCCACCAGCGGTGTAGAAGTGTTCCTTTTTCTCCACATCCTTACCAGCATCTGTTGTTTTTTGTTTTATTAGTGATGACCATTCTTACAGGGGTTAGGTGGTATCTCAGTGTGAATTTGATTTGCATTTATCTGATGATGAGTGAGGCTGAGCACTTTTTCATGTGTCTGTCGGCTGCCAGTATATCTTCTTTTGAAAATTGTCTATTCATGTCTTTTGCCCAAGGTGTAATGGGGTTGTTTGTTTTTTTCCTTTCTGCATATTGGAGTTCCTTGTGGATCCTAGATGTTAGGCCTTTGATGGATAAACAGTGGGCAAATACGTTTTCCCATTCTATGGTCTGTCTCGCTGCTCTCTTGATGGTTTCTTTTGCTTTGCAGAAACTCATTAATTTGATGAGGTCCCACTTGTCTATTTTATTTCTTAATGTATTGCCTTTAGGGTTCTGAATAGAAATTGGCTACCAGTTCCAATTTCCATAAGGGTGTCTCCTGTGCTTCCTAAGATTCTTATAATTGAGGTTTTATATTCAGGTCTTTGATCCATATAGAGTTAATTTTTTTTTTTTTTTTTTTTTTGGTTTGGTGATAAGTAGGGGATTCTGTTTCAATCTCCTGCATGTGGTCAACCAGTTTTCCCAGCACCATTTACTGAATAAGTTCTCCTCTCCCCAATGGTTGCTGTTGGAGGCTTTGCCAATAATGAGTTGGTTGAAGAATTGAGGTTTTGTTTCTGGAATCTCTACCCTATATCATTGGTCTATATGCCTGTTTTTGTACCAATACCAGGCTGTTTTGATTACTGTAGCCTTATAGTAAAGTTTGAAGTCTGGAAGTGTGATACCTCCTGCTTTGTTTCTTTTGCTAAGGATTGTTTTAGCTATTCATGGTTGTTTATGTTTCCATATGAATTTCTGTATTGTCATTTCCAGGTTTGAGAAGAATGATGTTGGTAGCTTAATGGGTATTGCGTTGAATCTGTAGATTGGCTTTGGTAGGATGGACATCTTAACAATGTTGGTTCTTCCTATCCATGAGCATGGTATATTTTTCCATTTGTTTGTGTCTTCTTGGACTTCTTTAAGCAGTGTTTTGTAATTTTCATTATAAAGGTCTTTCACTTCTCTGGTTAGGAAGATGCCGAGGTATTTCATTTTTTTGGTGGCTATTATGAATGGGATTGTGCCTTTTATTTGGCTCTCTGCCTGCCTGTTGTTTGTGTAGAGAAATGCAACTGTCTTTTGCACATTTATTTTGTATCCTCAGACCTTCCCAAAGTCCTTTATCAGTGCAAGCAGGTTTTTGACAGATTCTCTTGGATTTTCAAGGTATAGGATCATAACAGCAGCAAAGAGGGATAACTTGACTTCTTTTCCTATTTAGATGCCCCTGATTTCCATCTTTTGTCTAATTGCCTGAGCTAAGACTTCCAGCACAATATTGAACAAGAGAAATGAGAGTGAACAACCTTGTTTTGTTCCAGTTTTCAGGGGAAATGATTCTAGTTTCTGACCATTTAGCAATATGCTAGCTGTGGGTTTGTCGTATATGGCACTTGCTATTTTGAGGTATGTTCCTTCTATACCTAGATGTTTCAGGGTTTTTATCAAGAAGAGATGCTGGATTTTTTCAAAAACTTTTTCTGCATCTAATGAGATAATTATGTGGTTCTTACTTTTACATCTGTTGATGTATTTAATGACATTTATGTTCTTGTGTATGTTGAACCAGCCTTGTATCCTGGGTATGCAGCCTACTTGGTCATAGTGGATGATATTTGAGATGTGTTTTTGGATTCAATTTGCTAGAATATTGCTGAGGACCTTTGCATCTATGTTCATAAGGGATATTAGCCTGTAGTACTCTTTCTTTGTTGGATCTTTATTCGGCTTGTGTATCAGTGTAATGTTAGCTTCGTAAAATGACTTTGAGAGAATTCCATATTTCTCAATTGCCTGGAATTCTTTCAACATAATGGGTATCAACTCTTCCTTGTACGTTTTGTAGAATTCTGCTGGAAAGCCATCCAGTTCAGAGTACTTCTTGGTAGGTAGTTTTTGTGTGACAGAGTCAATTTCTGTGTTGTTATGGGGCTATTTATTGTCTCAATGTCTCCTTGTTTTAACCTGGGGAGGTTGTGTGATGTCAAAAATTCTTCCATTTCTTCGAGATTTTCAAGTTTGTTTTCATATTGGTGTACATAGTAATCTCTGATAATCTTTTGTATTTCTTCGGAGTCAGTTGTGATTTGATCTTTTGTATTTCTGATTGTGTTTATTTTGGCTTTTCCTCTCTTTTTCTTGGTCATTCTGGCTAGGGACCCATCAATCTTGTTAATTCTTTCAAAGAACCAACTTTTTGTTTTGTTGATGTTTTCTATGGTATTTTTGTCTTCTATGTCCTGTATTTGGGCTTTATTTTGGTGAATTGAATTCTTCTACTAAAGTTGGGGATTTGGTGGTCTTCTCTTTCTTGCTCCTTTGGGTGATTTGTTAGGCTATCCACTTGTGATCTTTCAATTTTCTTGATGTGTGCTCGTACAGACATGAATTCCCCTCTTAAAACTGATTACCTGGCATCCCAGAGGTTTTGGTAAGATGTTTCTTCATTTTCATTTGTTTCCAGGAATCTTTCAATTTCTTCTTTGATTTCAGTGTTGACCCAGTCGTTGTTCAGCATCATGCTGTTTAGTGTCCATGTCTTTGTGGGTTTTGGGGAAGTGTTGTTGGTTTTAATGCTTGTTTTTATTCCACTGTGTTCTGAGAATATGCATGGCAAGATTTCAACCTTGTGAAATTTGTTTATGCTTGATTTATGGCCAAGAATGTGATCAATCTTGGAGTATGTTCCATGTGGTGATGAGTAGAATGTATATTCTGTGGTTGTTGGTGGAATAATCTATAGGTATCAACTAAGTCCATTTGTTCAAGTGTCATGATTAGCTTCTGGATCTCCTTGTTGATTTTTTTGTCTTGATGATCTATCTAGGGTTGTCAGTAGGGTACTTAAGTCCCCTGCTATAATAGTGTTAGAGTCAGCCGGGCTCTGTGGCTCAGCCTGTAATTCCACATCTTTGGGAGGCTGAGGTGAGTGGATTGCCTGAGCCCGCGGGTTTGAGACCCACCTGGGCAGTGAGACCTCATCTCTACAATAAATAAAAAA
>NW_007254923.1:180404-216246 GCF_000164805.1 Carlito syrichta | reverse complement strand
AGGGTCCGGCGATCCTTCCGCCTCAGCCTTCCGAGTAGCCGGAATTACAGGCGCGTGCTACCATGCCCGGCTGATTTTTTGATTTATTGTAGAGATGAGGTCTCGCTGCCCAGGCGGGTCTCGAACCCACGGACTCAGGCAATCCACTCACCCCAGCCTCCCAAAGGCGCGGGATTACAGGCTGAGCCACCGAGCCTGGCTAATTTTCCATCCTTTAACTTTGAGTCTGTGTGCATCCCTTGTAGTGAGATGAGTCTCCTAGATGCAGTAAATAATGGGTTTATGGTTTTCTGTCCAGTCCAGCATTCTGTCTTTTCAGTGGTGCATTTAGTCCATTCACATTCAGGCTGATTATTGAAATGTGGCGATTTTTCTATGTCATGAGGTTCTTATAGAGTTGTTGTTCCTATTTATTTGTTGTCTTTCCTTTGGTTTTTGGATTGATTTATGTGTGTTTTCCATCTTTTCCCTGTAGTCTTGTGAAGAACGTTGTCATTCTTTTCTCCTTTTCTTCTGTGTTTCATACTTTCTTCAGTATTTCTTGTATAGGTGGTCTGGAAGCAGCATATGTTCTTAGGGATTGGATGTCTGGGAAAGATTTTAATTCCCCCTCACTGATGAAGCTTAACTTGGCTGGGTAGGTTATTCTTGGTTGAACCGGTTTATCTTTGAGAACTTTGAAGATTGGGCTCCAAGCTCTCCTAGCCTGAAAGTAGCTCCACGAGCCTGGCTCCAGACAAGGGGTAGGGCGTGGCAGTGGCAGCAGCAGTGGCAGTTTCTGCAGAGCATGCTTGTGGGGCTTCACTGTCCAGAGCCATGGGTCATCTCAGGCATGGGCAGGGTGTTGATGGTGGTGGCAGTATCATGAGCCGCTGCCACAGCTGAGGCTGAGATGGCTAAGATGGCTGAGGTGGCAGCTGAGCAGCTTGTGAAGAGCAGGCTGCAGACAATGTGAGCTGCAGTCCCCTTGGGGAGAGCTAGATTCTTTATGTGTGTTCTCTTTCATGGAGGGTCTCACAGACCAAAATGCCCCATTGCCACCTTGCTGGAAGTCCTGTTTATTTTTCAAAAAGCTTAATTGAGATATAATTCATGTTTTTAAAGTGTATTGTATAATCCAGTGTATTTTAGTATGTTCACAGAGTTGTGCAACCATTATCACAATTTAGACCACTTTTATCACATAAGAAAGAAATTCTATACCCTTAGTCACTCCATATCTCTCCCTCCCCCATCATACTTATTCTCTTCTCCCCAACCTCAGGTCCCAAGAAATCACTTAAATATTTTTTTTCTCTATAGGATATTTAACTATTCTAGACACATTTTAGGTATGTTTTCTAACTCTCTGCAATTATATATTCTTTTACCAACATCATCCCATTTTCCCCTCCCCCCCCAACCATCCATGCTTCTGTTAGCTACCATTCTACTGATTTTAATCTCTAACTTTATGAGATCAAAAATATTTTTAAATTCCACATTTGCAAATTACACATCTAATAAGGGGACAATACCCACAATTTATAATTAGCTCACCTCAATAGCAAGAAAACAAATAACTCTATTTCTTAAATGGGCAAAAGATCTGAATACATACACAATTTTCAAAAGAAGCTATACAAATGACCAACAGGTATATAAAAAATGCTCAACATTTAATTATCAAGAAAATGGAAATCAAATTTACAGTGAGATATCATCTCACATCTACTTGAATAATTGTTACCAAAAAAGACAAAAGATAACTGTTGGTGAAGATAAAGTGTAAAGATAACACTTATACACTGTTGGTAGAAATGTAAATTGGTACAGTAATTTTGAAAAGCAATATGGAGGTTTCTCAAAATGTTAAAAACAACAACAATATGTTGCAGAAATCTCACTAGTGGGTATATATCCAAAGGAAACTAAATTAAAATGTAGAAGAGATAGCTGTTCTCCAATTTTTGTTGCCCAGCAATGTATAAGCATACACTTTTCATTGCCTTCATGTCTGTACATACTTTTTTTTTTAATGTGTTAAATAATGAGCTTTCTGACTGGTGTTAAGTGGTAACTCACTCTGGTTCTAATTTGCATTTCTCTGATAGTAAGTGATATTGAGCATTTTTCATTTGCTTTTTGGCCATTTGCATATCTTCTTCTGAGAGATTTCTGTTCATGTGATTTGCCCATTTTTTAAAATGGGGTTATTTGCTTTTTTTTTTATGATTTGTTTGAATTCTTTGTAGATTCTGAATATTAGCCCTTTTTCAGGTGTGTAGTATGGAAATAATCTTCTCCCAGTCTGTAGGTTTCTTATTTATTCTATTGATTATTTCTCTTGCTGTGCAACAGCTTTTTTTTAGTTTAATGAAGTTCTACTTATTTATTTTTGCTTTTGTTGTATTTGCTTTGGGGGTTTAAGTCATATATTCTTTGTTTAGGCCAATGTCCAGAACAGTTTTTCCAAAGTTTACTTCTGGAATTTGTATGGTTTAAGTTTTGGCATTTAAGTCTTTAATCCATTTTGAGTTATTTTTTGTATATGTGCGAGAAAGAATCACATTTTATACTTCCGCATGTAGCTATCCATTTCTAAGTACCATTTGTTGACTAGGATGTCTTTTCTCCAGTGTATGTATTTGTCTGCTTTCTAGAAGATCAGGTGGTTGTAGGTATTTGGGTTTATTTCTGGATTCTCTATACCATCCTATTGGTCTATGTATTTACTCTTTTACCAATGCCATGTTGTTTTAGTAACTATAGCCTTGTAGTGTAATTTAAAGACAGGTAATATGATAACTCTAGCTTTGCTCTTTTTGCTCAGGATGCTTTGGCTATTTTGTCTCTTTTTTGGTTTACTCCATAAGAGAAACACATTCTCGGTGCTTCTTTTCTTCTTCACAATATATATTTTAAGATAATTAAAGTAAACTGAGTAAAGGCTTTATGTAGTGCTGAGAAATCTTTTTGTAGTAGCATTTATATTAGTGTATGATCAAAAGAAAATTCTGAAAGATGTAGTTCAGCCTAGTCAAGTTGATTTATCACAAAGCCTTCACATTCTACATTGTAGCAGTTTGGCACCCAGACACCATTCCTTAAATCATACTTAGTTTCCAAATAAAGATAAAGTCTTATTTCTGGCAAGCATGGAATAGCTACTCCATTACAACCTGAATACTTTCTTTATAAAAAAGATACTAAATCTTCTATTTTAATACACTGTTACTCAAATACTAAAATATAAAAGTAATTATTAAGAAAACATTTTATATTAGTTAATAAATAAATTAAAGTGAGAACAAAGCAAAAATATTTAAGCCCACATATGTAGATAGATTGGAACATACAGAAGTAATTATACAAATACTCACCTAGCTATTTTCTTTGATTTCTTATTCCATATTTTCACTCAATGAACCTCATTTTCTGATGACCCAGACTCATTTCTGAAAGACCCAGATGACCCCAAAAGGGCTGTAATATCACTGTCGACTTCGTGGTGATCCTTGCATATTGTGCAAAATTAATAAACCGGGCTTAAGTTTTTTCTTTCTCAATCTATTTTAGGAATTTTACTAGGGTGTCATAAGTTCAGGCTAAGAGAGAGAAGATAATGTACTAGTAGTAGGAGTTGGGAACATTTGGACAACTGCACCTGCAGCTTACTTTTTTGCCCTCAGCTCCTGTTCTTACCCCATCTCATACAGACCTCTTCTATTTGTTTTGTTGTTGCTGCTGCTGTTGTTGTTTTAAAGCAGGATTTATTGAGAGTACAGAAAAGCCCCACAGAGTGGACTCGAAGGGGTTGCCCTGACATCTTCTATTTGATAATCAAGTGCTGCAATGCTTATATAACTGTATGACTTAGTGAATCAGGAAAAAAATCTGCTTCATAATAGATAGCTCGGTTTACATGGTAACTTGATGGTTCAAGACTTAGCATTTAGTTTCTACTGAAATTCAGTAGCAAGCAAAAGTGTTTCTCAAAAGGAGCCTACTTATTTTCACAGGATGATTGAACTTTAAATTCCCATGGGTCTGAAAATTTATATATCTTTAGGGATCTGCCAACGACTCTGAACAATGTTGCTATCCACCAACAAATACTTCAAGCATCATTAGGTTTCCTGGCTTATATGACTTAAGTGGCAGAATAGCTTCAACTAGTGCCCGTTGGTTTCCAGTTTGCTTGTGGTCTTCTCTTCCTGACTGTCTAACAGTAGACAATAATCTTCAGCCCAATAATGGATAAGACTTTGATATTAACATATATATTACTACATATGTTATTATATTATATTATATATATTAACATATATGTTGTTATAATATTAACATATGGCCTTTCAGATGTAAGTAGAAATGAGATACGATATTTCTACATTTTATCGTTGTTACTTATGGATCTGTTCCTGACCTCAAGCAAACTAAGTACTCCTAGAGTACAAAGGTTGGTTCTTTATTGCCCATAGTTTACCACCAGCTCACTTTAATGACTAGCTTATAGTAGGTATTTTTAACAAATATTTTGGATGAATATGAGTTTAATGTATATATTTCTAATTATAATTAATATTTATATACATAGATTGTTCAGGTGCATGTACACACTGAAATACCCATGAACAGAATAATTTATGTACACAGTCTTGAAGAAATAAATTGAATAATAATATACACATTCAGTCTCTTCAAATAAAGTTATGTCAAATATTACCATTTTTGCCTGAGCTCCTAATAATTGAACATTTGTGAAATCCTGTTGCCTAATTCAATTTCATCTATACATCAATCACTTATCTATACCCCTATTTTAAAAAATCTTTATCTACTTATCATAAGCCATACTTAGTAAACCATACATGGACACTGTGTTCTAACTGAGCTAATGTCATCTTAAAACCACAAGGTTATACATTAGCAGGTTCTCATGAACATATTTTACATGATTGATATAATTAGTCTGAGTAATTGTGGAACTGATACATTCACAGATTGGTCTAATTAGCCTTTGAGCAGACTGATGCCTCAATTGAATAGCTAATAAATTTTCTGGCTGATCTTCATGTACCTTTTATACTTGGTTTGATTCGTTTCCAAGCATTTGGCATGGTAACTTTAAAAAAAGGGCTAAAGATTAGTCTATCAATTTTCAATAATCTGGTTGCTTTAATTAGTATTTATTTTCCCTGCATACTTGACTCATTTGGTTTTAATATATATTTTGTAACACTTTTGACAATGATCAAAATTCTTTATTAACTTGCACATAGATTAGTACCATTAGAAGGCTCTTGTGAGACTGTATATAATTATAAATGTGGGATTTTAGAAAGCTTAGAAATGCAGTATAAGTTGCATGAAATTGAACAATGATTTTAGTTATATGTTATCTGGAAATTCCATGTATAATTTATCCACAAATTTCCTTTTCTTGATATTGTTGATTTCTCTAAAATATCCATTTTCCTCTGATTTTATTTATAGTTTCATGTTTTTGTAAAGAAATCAAAATACTTTAAATCAAGTAATACTAATTGTAAAATTAATATATATACAACATGTTTTGTTTGAATTTTTAGAAAAAATCTGCCTGTATTTTATATATATATTTAATTAAGTTTTAAAAAAAATTTAGCCATAATATATACGGAAATCTCCTTGACTCTAAGCTAAGGCCATTTAGTATGCTAAATCCAATGATTCACAGTGCTCTGCTCAAGCAATAAATGAAAACTATTAGAGTGTATCCTTCTAATTATTATTCAAATGCTGGTGTATTATTAGAGTTCATTTACCATGCTGTATGTAATACAGATATCTATTCATTCTTAAATTACTTTAAACTAAATTAAACTTGTACTTATTCTTAAAATATACTCTGATAACAACTTATATAAACTCCTTGAGTTTTGAATTTAATTTCAGAAGACATTGATCAATTACAAGTCATACAATGATTTTTTAATCAGAAAAAAATAATTTAATGCTACGGTGGTGTGTCTCTTCAAATGTAGAAGTAAGGGTGGGTAGGCCAATGGTATGTGTAATAGAATTCTCATTAGAAACTTAGTAACTTGCCCATCTCAAAGAAACATTATTATCACCCAGAATCTTAATTTTGCCTAACACTCAAACATTAAACATGGCTTTCTATTTTTCCCCAATATCTTCTGCAACTTCTTTTACTTAAACCATAACAATGCTTTTACTACTTGCCAATAATATATTTGCACTAATGTTATCATAATAGATCAGTTTGACATCAATTTCTTGTTCTGTATCTCAAGAATGCATATATCAACTATTTTAATTTTTCTTTCTTTCATACATTTTTAAAGAGTGCTTTAAATGTAGCAGCTATTTACTAATATTGTATTAAATACATTGACATAAATTTAAATGAAACTTTTTGTTTTCAAGTTGTGAACCTTTAAGATTTTTAATGTTTTAAAAAGCAATACGTTACGTATTTTAAATCAATATTGCTACAGAAATATAAGAAAGCATTTTTTCTTTTTAGCATTTTCTCATGATAAATACCTATATTTTTAAACAATATACTTATATTGCTTTTTCTTGTTTTTATAATGTTGAGAATGTGACAATTTGTGCTAACCACTTTTCACTATGTTTCTTCATTCTCCTAACATATTTTATCTTGCCTAGCTTTCAGTATATCCATCACACAATATTTGGATGATCTTATATTAGTACCATAATATTTTGACTTTGCAAATTTTAATATGAATCCATATTTTTCACTAGAAATTTTCCTTTTTAATAGTCGTTGGTTTTAATTTGAGTAAATACTTTCCTTTCCTTCTTTTTGCAGGGTACCTGTTTATAATTTCGCCTTACTCAATAATACCAAATATTCTTTTACAGTCTTTCATACATACATTATCATTAATTTCTTATTTCACCTACTGGGTACATTTCTCCAAGACCTTTCTTGCTTTTCATGTATAGGTCAGTTACATTCCCAAACCTCCTCCTAGGTTGTTGGATTTATGTTCACTGTCACCTTGAATATTTTTTAATCTCCTGACTCTGCTATCCTGTTAACAAAATCCTATGTCTTCCTTAACCATACTTTACTTTGTGAGAATACATTCTTAACAAGTTTCCTTGGAAAAAAATGTGAGAAGTACAATATTTCAGACAGTATATGGCATTAAAATAATTTTTTTCTGTTCTAATATTTAAAGGTTCTTTAAACATATATAGACTCCTAAGTGATAATTCAATTTTTCTAAAAAATTTAAAGTATTGTTTTATGGTATTCCAGTTAAGGGATTCTGTTGATTGTACTGCAGTTATTGTCAAACAATCAATCAATTTTTATTAGGTGATCAATTTTAATATATCAGGAAGTTTAAATGTGGACACTTTATTCCATCATGGTCAGTAGCAAAATTCTAGTTTATAGTTTTTCACTGACTTATTAAGTAAAAAATCACTTTTCTCACTCTTTGCTTCTTATACATACTTATATTTAGTAGATAGCACAATAGTCCAATAACTTACATTTTTGTTAATAATACAATGTACTGTAGAGTTTAAATTCATTTTTACTTTTTAAAATATATTTGTGCAAAAGTAGACTTTCTGTCTTCAAAAAATACCATTACTAAAATATAAAGCAACCAGTTTTAATGAATTATTTGTTATTCAATATGATTTTCTTTTTTAATGCTTTTTGACTTTTTTGTTTTTATTTCACAGATGTGGGATACAATTCAAGGTTATCATAGAAGTAATTATCACACAGGTGAAGATTGGGCTTCCCTTTGGTATCCACTTTACTTTGTTTGAGATCAGGTACTCACTCCTATTGATGTTATGTCCCCCACCCTTTCCTCTGGTAGTTTTCCACTAAAGCAAGATTCTTTATTATAATATTATTATAAATGTTCAGAGTCCACTTATGCGTGAGAACATGTGGTACTTGGTTCTTTGTATCTGTGATAGATCACCCAGTATTAGCCGTGCTTGATGGCTCAGCCTGCAACCGTGCTGAGGTGAGTGGATTGCCTGAGTCCTCGGGTTCGGGACCTGCCTGGGCAACTTGGCAAGACCTCATCTCTACAATAAAACAAAAAATTAGCCAGGCGTGGTAGTGCACACCCGTAGTTTCAGCTACTTGAAAGGATGAGATGGAAGGATCGCTGGAGCCCACCAGGTCAAGGCTGCGGTGGCCAGGAGCAGCCACTACACTCCAGTCTGGGTGAGAGAGTGAGACTCCAACTCAAAAAAACAACAACAACAAAAAAAACACCAAGTATTCAAGTATTATAGACTCTAAATCAATCGAAGTTGCTGCAAAATTCATAATTTTGTCTTTCTTTATGACTGTAAAATATTCCATCATGTATATGAAACACATTTTGTTTATCCAGTCCACTTTTGATGGGTTGGCATGATTGGTGTCATGCTTTTGCTATTGAAAATAATTCAGTAATAAACATGTGTACACAAGTATCTTTTATAAAATGATTTGAGTTCTTCTAGGTATATTCCCAGAGAGGGATTGCTGACTTTTATGAAAGGTCAATTTTTAGATTTTTTAGTAATCACTACACGGTTTTCCACAGAGGTTGTACTAGTTTACACTCTCACTGACAGTGTAGAAACATTCTTTTTCTATGCATCCTCTCCAGCTTCTCTTGTTTTTTGAGTTATTGGTGATGGCCATGCTGACTGGAGTTAGGTGGAATCTCAGTATCGTTTTAATTTGCATTTCTTTGATGATTAATGAGGCTGAGCACTTTTCATGTATCTGTTCACTGTTCATGTGTCATTTTTGAGAAGTGTCTTTTCATATCCTTTGCCCACTTTTATTTTTTATATTTTTATTTTTTATTTTGGAACATTTTCGTTAGATCCAATATGTTAGATCCTAGATGTTAGTCCTTTGCCAGATATACAGTTTGCAAATATTTTTCCTTATTCTGGGGACTCTCTCCCTATTCTCTTGATGATTTATTTGACTTTGCAGAAGATTTTCATTTGAATGAGGTCTCACTTTTCTATCTTATCTCTTATGGCATAGGCATTTGGGATTTTGATCAGTAATTTGATGTCTATTTGAATTTCATAAGGGTGTCTCCTGCATTCTCTAAGATTCTTATATTTTGAGGTTTTACATTTAGGTCTTTGAGTTTATTTTTGTGTAAGGTGATAGATTTTCTGCCTGTGAACAGTTTTCTCAGCACCATGTACTAAATAGATCCTCCTATCCCTAATGGTTGTTAGTGGAGGCTTTGTTGAAGATGAGTTGGTTGAGAAATTAAGGTTTGGCTTGCAGAGTTTCTAACCTAGTCCATTGGTCTATATGCCTGTTTTGTACCAATAGCAGGTTATTTTGTTTAGTGTAGATTTATAATATAGTTTAAAGTCTGGGAGTGTGATACTTCCCACTTTGTTTCTTTTGCTAAGGATTGTTTTGACTACTTGTGGTTATTTATGTTTCTACATGAATTACTGTATTGTCATTTTCAGTTCTGAGAAAAAATGATATTGGCAATTTAATGGTTATTGGGTTGAATCAGTACATTGCCTAGGGTAGGTTAGACATCTTAACAATGTTTATACTTCCAATTCATGGGCATGAACTATTTTTTCATTTGTTTGTGTCCTTGAATTATTTGAGTAGTGTTTCATAGCTTTTGTTGTAAAGATCTTTCTCTACTCTGGTTAGGAAGATGATGAGGTATTTCATTTTTTGTGGCTATTGTGAATGGGATTGTTCTCTGCCTGTTTGTTGCTAAGGTATAGAATGGGACTATCTTTTGCATATTTAATTTATACCCTGAGACTTTGCCAAGGTCCTTTATCAGTCCAAGAAGATTTTTGACAGATTCTTTTGGATTTCTATGGTACAGGAACATATCAGCAATGAGAGATACTTAACCTAATCTTTTTCTATTTTGATACCCCTGATTTCCTTCTCTTGCCTAATTTCACTAGTTAGGACTTCCAATACTACGTTGAACTAGAGGGGTGAGAGTGAGTAGCATTGTCTTGTTTCAGTTTTCAGGGAAAATGCCTCCAATTTCTGTTTGTTTAGCAATATATTGGCTGTGGGTGTCTCATAGATGGTTCTTATTATTTTGAGGTATGCTCCTGTATGCCTAGATGTTCAAGGATTTACATCAAGAAGGGATGATAGATTTTATTGAAAGCTTTGTGTGTCTAATGATATAATGATGGGGTTCTTGGTTTTACATCTGTTGATGTATTGCATTACATTTATGGTCTTGCAGATGTCACACCAGCCCTGCATTACAGGGATGAAGCCTATTGGTTCATGGTGGATGATTTTTGAGATGTGTTGTTGGACCCAATTTACTATAATCTTATTGAGAATTTTACATCTATGTTCATCAGGAATATTGGCATGTAGTTCTCTTTCTTTGTTTAATCTTTACCTGTTTTGAGTATCAGTGTGATGTTAGCTCCATAAAATGACTTGGGGAGAGTTCTGTCTTTCTTGATCACCTGATATGCATTCAATTGAATTGATATCATCTCCTCCTTATATGTTTTGTAGAATTCTACTGAAAAGTCATCTGGACCAGGTATTTTTTTTTTAAAGATAGTTTTCTTATGATGAAGTCAATTTCCTGGGTTGTTATTGATTTATTTACTGTGTCAATTTATTTTTGCTTCAACCTTGGGAAGTTGTGCAACATCAGAAAGTCCTCCATTTCATTTGTTATCAAGCTTGTTTCCAGAAAGGTGTGCATAGTAATCTCTGATAATATTTTGTATTTCTGTAGGGTCTGCTGTTACTTAATCTTTTGTGTTTTTATTCTTTTTTGGTGCCTTTTTCTCTCATTTCTTGGTCATTCTGGCGAGGGGGGTCCATCAATCTTGTTTATCTTTTCAAAGAACCAGCTGTTTCTTTCATTGATTTTTTTCTAAGATATTTTTGTCTTCTTTTTTTAGTTTAGAAAATATAGTTTATTGAAAAAATAAATTAGAAAGAGAGAGAGATGAAATTAACCTCTCTGAGGCAGGGAAAGAGGCCAAAGCCAAGAAATATGGCAACAGTCATAGCTCAAAGAGCACATGAACTCAGCAGAGTCTATTAGGGCAATGGCCCATATTTTTGTCTTTTATGCACCATATTTGAGCTTTTACTTTGGTTATCTGGATCCTTCTGCTGAAGTTTGGGTTTTGGTGGTCTTGCCTTTCCAGCTGACTTAGGTGACATTTTTAGGTTACTAACTTGTGATCTCTATTTTCTTGATGTGCATGTATAGAGATATAAATTCTCTTAGTACTATTTTCATGACATCTCTGAAGTGTTGGTAAGATGTTTCTTCATATTCACTTATTTCCAGAAATCTTTTAATTTCTGTTTTGATTTCTGTATTAACCTAGAAGTCATTCAGCATCATGTGGTTTAGTATCCATATGTTTGTAGGTTTTGGGGGTATTTTGTTGGTTGGTATTTATTTTTATTCCACTGTGGTCTGAGAAGGTGCATGGCAGTATTTCTTCTTATGAAATTTGTTTATGCTTGATTTGTGGCTTAGGATTTAGTGATCTTAGAATGCATTCCGTGTGGTGATGAATAGAATGTATATTACTTAGCCATTGGGTGGGGTATTCTGTAGGTGTCTATTAAGTCCATTTAGTCTAGCATCAGGTAGAGGTTCTGGATTTCTTTGTTGATTTTTTGTCCTGATGATCTATCTATGGTTGTTAGTGAGTTGTGTCCCCAACTATGAAAGTGTTAGAGTAAATATCTTTTTATAGTTTACTTAGTAGCTGCTTTACAATGGTTGGGGCTCTTGTATTTGGTGCATATATATTTTGGATGGACATTTTGATATTTTATCATTATTTGGTGTCTTTCCATATCCTTTTAAAATTTTTGATGTCTTAAAGATTGTTTTGCCAGATATGAAGATTGTAACTCTTACCTTATTTTGTGATCCATTCACCTGAAAATTTGTTTTCTAGCCTCTTAGTTTGAGTCTGTGGATGTCCTTTCTGGTGAGATGTGTCTCCTTGAGGCAGCAAATTATTGGGTAACTTTTTTGTTTGTTTTGTTTTTTTAAATCCAGTTTGCCACTCCATTTCTTTTCAGTGGTACATTTAGTCCATTCATGTTCAGGCTGATTATTGAACTGTGAGAGTTTTTCCCAGTCAAAAGGCTCTAATAAGGCTAATTTGTTTTTTGTTTGTTTTTAAGTTTTGTAATATACGTGTGTGTTTTCATTTTTGCCAGTGGTGTGTGTGTTCTGCTACTTCTGTGTTTGTGATCTTGTGAAACATATGGTCTTTATTTTGTTTATGTTTTCTTCTGTGCACAGTTTATTTTTAAGTGTCTCTGTAGAGTTGGTCTGAAAGTGGTACATTCTTTTAGGGGTTGAATGTCTGAAAAGGATTTTAATTATCCATCACTGCAGAATCTTACCTTGACTGAGTAGAAATATTTTGGTAAAATTGTTTATATTTGAGAACATTAAAGATTAGGGTCCAATCCCTTCTGGCCTGTAGTGTTTCTGCAGATAAGTCCAGTACTGGCTGGTCTCCTCCAGTAAATAGTCTGATCTTTTTCTCTTGCTATCTTTATAATTTTTTGTTTCTTTTGTGAACTACTATGTGTCTAGGGATTAATCTTCTCATTAGATATCTTGCAGGGGTTCTCTGAATCTCTAGCGCTTGTATAATCCTCTCTCTGGCCACATTAAGAAAGTTTTCTTGAATGACTTCATAAAATGTTTGTTGGAAGGTGTTTTCTCTTCCTCCTTCTACTTCATGTATTCCAAATAGATGTATGTTTGGCTTCTTGATAAAATAGCATATCTCTTGGAGAGTTTCTTCTTTCTTCTTAATTTTCTTTTCTATATTTTTAATAGATTGTGTTGATTCCATAATTTGATCTCTCAGCTCTAAGATTCTTTCTTCTTCTTGGCCAATTCTGCCTCCCATGCTTGTCAATTTGTTGTATGTTTTTTGGTTGGAATTCTTTATTTCTATCATTTCAAATACACCTTTTTGAATCTGTCCAACTCCATTGCAATTTTATTTAGTTTCAGCCCTTGCATTTTTGGATTTTTATTCATTCTATCCAATGATTCTCTGATCTCTGCAAGCTCCTTTGGGGAACCATCATTCTTAGAGATAGTCACTGTTTGTGCTCCAGTAACTGTTCCTTCAGGCACTGATTCTTTGTTGGGGCTCAGAAGGTTACCAGTAATTTTTTCATCATTTTTTTTTCATTTGTAGCAATTATCTTATCTTTCTCTTTTATTCCATTTCCCAGTAGGAAATGGAGAACAATCACCTCTGGTATTTGCTCTGTCTGTCCTTCCCTGCTGGGACTTTGGGCTTGTCCAATTATGAAAAAGGGCTGGGGGTGGGGTATTGTGTTGTCCCTTTACAATGTTGAGTACTTACTAAGTGGTGTGGGAGGGACTACAAGGATCCTGAACCTACTGATGGGTCTCAATGCTTGCTATCTGGTGAATGGGCCAGCTGGGACTTGCTCTTTGTCTCTACACAAAATGACCTTACAGTGAGAATGCTTAGGTAGCCCCTGAGTCCAATACAGGGTAGAAGAGAGAAAGCAGAGGGAAGGAGAGAAAAAAGGGAAAGAAGAAAAAGGAGAGAGAAAAAAGAAAAGAAACCACAGAGAAAGAACAAATAGCAGAAGGAAAGAAAAGAGAATATCAGCCTACAAGCGATCAAACACCAGAGATAACAAACAATACACACAAACTAAAACCCAGAAAACCATTTGTTAGAGTTCTCAGCTTTAGTATATCTTTTTGAGGTGGGGAGGGAACTATTTCTTGTGGCAAGTTCTGTAAATACAGGTCTACAACTACAGTTTCCCTCTTTACTGTTGAGATTTGAAATGTTAGCATCTTCAACTCCTGCTACCCTGCAGTTGATAGCTGGTGTGTGCCCATGGGGTGAGGGTTGGGAATAACTTGACTCAGTATCTCTCAGGCTCTCTTCTCCTTCCTTCATTTTCCAGCACACTCACAGCTCCCAGGGTATCCAGTTTGTGGTGGGAGAATGGGGCCTCTAGTCTCTGCCTTGCCATCCCCACCTCATTTAGTCATTGCTAGAGGCAGTGTCAGCGAGGCACTCATTAGCCTCCCTCCAGTTCATATCCCTTGTATGCATATATTGTCCAGCAGGCTCAGGATATGGATTGTCTGGGACTCCATATCTGCTGTTACCCACCAGGGCTTGTATACTAGGGCAATGCTCTATGAGTTTGCAAAGAGCAGCCAAAGCAAAGTAGAGATCACATCCTGGTTTCAAGATGTAGGTCTGTTGTTTCACAGATGATGCCTTGGAGTACTTCTCTGCTGAGGCTTTATACTGGCTGCTCTTTCTCTCTACAGTCTACTGTTCTGCCACAAATGGGAGCCGGAGAGATATCTCCCTCCCCAACGAGTACCACACTCTCTGTATCTCAGGTCATGGTGGTGGTGCTTTGTAGTCCAACCTAGGGTGGGGAGGTAGTTGAGGCAGTGGCAGTGAGCCTAGGCTTGGACTAGTCTCTCCCTGCTACTTCCTCAGAAGCAATACAGGATTAAAATGTCAATAAAGAAAACATATAAAAGTAACTTTTTTTGATCCTTCATTTTATTTTTTAATAAAGATGTGGGTGAAATTCAGGGTTAGGTATGCAAATGTTGATTATCCAGGTACTTCATTGATGAGGTATGACCCTCCCTCCCCTAGCAGTATCCTTCAACTGCCCATCCCACCCACTACTGCCAAGTATAATTGTTCAGGATCCACTAATGAGTGAGAACATGTGTCACTCTGTTCTTTGTTTCTGTGATAGATCACTGAGCATGATGGACTCCAAATCCAAACAAGTTGCTGCGATGTACATATATTTATCCTTTTTTATGGCTGCATAATATTCCATTGTGTATATGTACCACATTTTTTAAACCCAGTCCTGCTTCAATGGGCAGCATGGTTGGTTCCATGTTTTTGCTACTGTGAATAGAGCTTCAACAAACATACGTGTGCAGGTATCTTTTTTGTAGAATGATTTGAGTTCCTTCAGGTATATTCCCAATAGGAGAACTGCTGGGTCATATTGAAGGTCAATTTCTAGTTCTTTCAGAAATCACCACACTAACTTTTTAAGTGTCATTCAATTTATAGTTAAAACATAAAATAAAGTAATTGATATAGCAATATTATAAACTGGTTGATCATCTAGGTTTTCAACCAATTAAAATAAATCAAAGTGTCACCAAGTAGAAGAAAATATTGTTTGTATCACTCTACAGAATATAGCTACTGTACATTTTAGTGTGACAATCCAAACATATGAGAGGACTCCTCTGCCTATATAGATCTTCAAAAGTCTACCCAGTGTTGTAGACATAGGCCAACATACATCTCACACTTCTCCAATAGAAAGGGAAAGAGTGAGATAGGTGTACCAAGTTTAAGAATATTGATTGATAAGTTAGCTACAACCACCGAGGAAATGTAACACGTTTCAACTCTCTGGGATACTGTAAAGAATGGGCAAAAAGCATAGGTTTTTAGAAAAAATATATCTCATTTTCATAGAAAAAATTGAAAAATATGGAGAATAAACATTTCCATTTACAAAACATGTAATTTATTATTAATAGTCACTAGTTCTTCTTTCTATATGGGATTGTTTTTTGTTATTATATTTATTTTTACCTGCCACCTCTCTTGCTTTTTTCTGTATGTGATTATGTATTTAAAAAATTATTTTCATTACATAAAAATTTATGCTCATTACATTAGGGTCTGGGGTTAAATGAAATGAAATGAATATGCTTAGTTTACCACCTTTAAAGGAAAATTCAACTTATATCCTCTATTCTGATAAGTATAAAAATTTCAGATTAAGCCTTTAATTGAGACATTTTATAGTATAGAAGATAACTATTTTATATACATTTTAAAACCTTTTCTTTTTAAAATGTCATAGCCCAATCAAAAAGAATAGATTATTATGTTCTGCCTAATTAGTTGGCTCCACATCCCTAGTCTATCTAATTTCCCTAACAAAGTTAAAAATTGCTATTGAGTAGGCTTCATGACTGACATTAGTTAATGATGGTGTGGCAGCAGAATATGTAATTTATTTTGCATAGACCAAGCATTATTATAAGTAATGAAGAATTATGTTAACAGCAAAGTCAGTAAAACTGACATTGCAATCAAAGAATGAAGATTTTTATGCACCATCATGCTATCATTTTGGTAAAGTACATTTTCCAACCAAAGTCATTTAAGTACTATGGTAAAATAGGACATAGAATAAGCCACTACACACTCTAGTTTTTATTGAATTATGATTTCTTAAAATGGAGGTATCTAATGGGAGTAATCCAATTATAGTGTGCAATATTATATGCTAAATAACCATGTTCTAAAGTTTAAAATATTGTTATATATTTACTTAATATTGGAATATAAATCCTAAATGCTGAAAAATAAATTTTGCATTTTATTTACAAAGTTTACTGCCAAAAAATTATTTCAGTTTGCCTACACATTCTTATTTAGTAAGACTTAATATGCATTTAAATTTTCTGGAAAAACTTGTATATAATTGTTATAAATTTGTTCTCATTTCTGATATCTAAGTCATTTAAACAAGGCGGTTCTTATTACTAAGCAAATACATTGGAATTCATAAATAATTAAATGCGATTATCAAATGAACACTGTTGACAACTAAATGTTTAAGTGTCTTTCCTAAGATTTGTTTTTCATAGCATTTGACTCTACAGTGGTGTCTTTACAGACTCACGATAAATTCATCACTTATGTGGGCCCTATTTGGCACGATGTATATGTAAATGTATTTCTATGTGACTTGTTGTAACTTTTCCCAGTAAGAGAAAAACAATAAAATATATTTAATAGAAATAGTTCAAGTTAAAGGATTAAAGTGATGATGTAGTATACATATCAGTATATATGGTTATAATTATGATATCACTGAAGTTACTCACATAGGAATTATGAAAATTCAAAATAATTGAAACAGCATACATTGAATTATGATGAATATTGCATGACGTATTTCAGTGATTCCACAAAAACATAAAGATTTGAATGGCTGTGGTGGCTTACACTTGTAACCCCAGCACTTTGGGAGGTCAAGATGAGAGGATTGCTTGAGCCCAGGAGTTGGAGATCAGACTAGACACCATAGCATGACCTTGTTTCTACAAAAAATAATTTTAAAAAATAGTTGGGCATGATACCGCACACCTACAATATCAGTTACTTGGGTGGCTGAGGTAAAAGGATCACCTAAGCCCAAAATATTGAGACTGAACTGTGATCATACCACTGTGCTTCAGTCTGGGTGACAGAGTGAGATCCTGACACAAAAATTACACACACACACACACGCACACACACACACCCCATAAAGATGAAGTCAATTTGACTTAGTATGTTCCTTTTGTATACAGTTTCAGTTTTTAATTACCTGTTTTTAACAACCATTTACTTTCCCTGTATTCTCAACAAATATTAAACTTTTTAAAAATAATGCTTGCCAGTAAACTCAACTCAAATATCTGTTTCTCCCACCACAATTTTGGATACAGGGTTGATATTTTCAGGAGTAACATGACATTTAAGTCTATTTAAAATAAAAAGAAGCCGGACTCGGTGGCTCAGCCTGTAATCCCGCACCTTTGTGAGGCTGAGGTGAGTGGATTGCCTGAGCCCGTGGGTTCGAGACCCGCCTGGGCAGCGAGACCTCATCTCTACAATAAATCAAAAAATCAGCTGGGCATAGTAGCACATGCCTGTAATTCCGGCTATTTGGAAGGCTGAGGCGGAAGGATTGCTGGAGCCCAGCAGGTCGAGGCTGCGGTGGCCGGGAGCGGCCACTGCACTCCAGTCTGGGCGACAGAGTGAAACTCCAACTCAATAAAATAAAATAAAATAAAATAAAAATTATTTAAAGCAGAAATATTAAAATGTTCAAATTTTTAAAGCATCATATTTACTTAAGATGATAAAGAATAGCATTGGGTATACAAGCAAGTATAAAAACATAAGTAAAGTATAAAAACATAAGTAAATGACCAAGAGGGAAAATAAAAATTTGAAAGAATTTTGAATTAGGAGAATGAATACAGATAAAAGATACATTTCTAGCTTGAAAGATCACATAGAAGTATTCTATCAGGGGAAGCAAAAAGATACGATATATACAGAAATAGAAAAGGTAAAAGAAAACCTTATAGGCACACACACAAACTTTTGACATTACCAAATTGGGGTTGTAGGAGACCTGAAAGAAAAGCCATAAAAAAATATGAAAATATTTACCAAAAATTAGAGAAGGATAAAAAAACTTCAGACTAAAAAATCCATAGAATGCTAAAATGGAAACACAAGAGAAAAATAAACATAAATAAAAAACAAACAAAATACAGAACAAATTTTGAGCAAATAAATAATGTGAGAGGAAAAAAGAGATTACCTAAAAAGAAAGATAAACTAGATTCATATCAGTGTTACATAAGTGTAAATATTTGATGTGAGGATATACCATTTTAATATATTAAAAAAACAATTTTTAACTAGAATTTTACCAACTAGATTAGATTATCTTCAAATATGTTGTATTATGTATTATTCTCAGATACTCCCCTCTTCAGAAGATCTACCATAAGTATCCATATTTAGAGATATGCTTGGAGAAATAATAAAAAGAAAATCTATACCAACATATCAAAAGTGTAAAATACATGAGAAATAAATATGTAGTTAACATTTTTTTTTAATAGCAAAGCAATCACGTAACATTTTGTTTTCCTGAAAAATTAACTAAGTTAAAAAGACTAAAATCGAAAAAATATGGTACAGATGTCATTCTAGGAAATAGCTCTTTAAAGATAGGGATTTGGAATTTTTACCTAGTTTTGTTAGATTACAGGAGAGTAATGGTTTTAATTTTCATTGAACTGGGATACTGGAAGTTAATGGATGTCATACCGTGGCAAAATTGAATATTTATTGATAGTGCATGTTTAGAAATACTAGCTGGCATAACAGATTTTGTTGAAATCGTAGGCTATAGAGATTATTATTGAGTCAGATGACTGTCAGTAACCTAAAGACACCGTAATAAAAGTAATTAAAAGTTCAGATGAGCCAATGACCCACAATGCATCTATGAATGTTCTTTGAAAATGCAGGGGGGGGGAAATATATATATATACATACACAGTATATATACTAATATAAGTAACAAATGAAATTTAATCATGCAGGTGATAAATTATAATGCAATTTAAAACATACTTTTGGATAAAATTTATAGTACTAATTGGAAAAGAGTGGAAATCTGAGTATTAGAATAATAACTTTGGTAGATTTAAATTAATCCGAGTACATCCCATGAACCATTCTTGCACATCATCTCCTGTTTTGAGGGAGATAAATAACTTCATCTCAGCAGATCTTTGCAAGAGGACACTAAGGCAATTCTCTGCAAAGATGTTGAGTGTTTAGGAAAACACCAACTCTCATTGCCTTCAAACTTTGGCTAGAAAAAGATTCCAATGGAACACAAACTATTAAATAGAAAACCTAACACAGGAAGAGATGTTATACATACTAAAAGACTTTTGACATTTTAAAAATTGAGCCTATAAATGAGAAGCACTACACAGAGATTCATGGGGACGTATGACCTCACTCCAAAAGTAGGAAAGTTCTACACATCAGAATTTCTAAGTCTCAGCGATTTGATTAGTATAAGCGGGAACATTGATTCCATGCAAAGAGAGATGATTGTAGACTTTGTAAAATTGAATATTTATTATTTTACTTACTGACATAAGTTCTTCTGACTCTATTTCTCATGCTTTTTGAGTTCTTTGGAAACCAGAATGATAGTTCCAGTGTCAATAGAACTATTTTGCCGCACCCCAATTGTTTGAAAGGATGTATATGTGTGTGTGTTGAATATACTATTGTATCCACTGCACAGAAATAGAAAACATCTATCCTTCTTTTTCTTCTACCTACATATCTCCATGTCTGAACCATCAGGATGTTTCCTTTTTTACCTCTACTCAGTTACTCATGTGTCTTAATTGCAGAATAAAGAAAGGAAAGGGGTGCGTGTGAGTGGGAATTGAAAAACAACAGAATTTTAGCAGCTTCCATTTTCCTTAGTTATGCCAACTCCTTTAGATTGCAACTTCAACTTCTAGGTCTTTCCTCCCAAACAGAAGTCTCACATTTATCACTTCATTTAGAGAAAATTTATTCATGCTCCAAAATAAAAGTCACATATTCTACGTGTATTTTCCCTTATTCATCTAGTTTGGGTCCTTTATACTTTATCCCAAAAATACTCTGACATTACCTTTCCAATCATGCGATTTAAGTTTAAGATATGGACTCCTTCCCCTCTATCTGCCTTTGTACTGTCAGTCATAATTTGATTCCCCTTTTGGACCAGGAAATATTTTTTGAAATATATCTGGAATCTCATAAATGTGGCATCTATTATATTACTTTATGATTTTGATTTTCCCTTCTATTTTGTAAATATATGAATATAAAGTATAGTTAAAATAATGAACAAGTTATCTACATTTAATTTAAATAGAAAATAAACACAAAATCTGTGACTTATTTTCTTTAATTCTTCCTTAATCTATTATTGGAGAAAAAGAGGAATAAATATTTTGTCAGGATGCCATAAAATGAATGTCAAAAGAGAAGTGAAGTAGCATGCTAAGTAACCATGTTTTAGATTCTTATCATGTACAAAAAACTATGCTGAAAATGTGTTCTATCATTGAAAAATTGATATACAGTGATATAACTATATTTTATTGTCTGTTATAAACATCTAACTGCTAAATATTCTAGAACCTGAAATTCTTAGGTGCTTGGTTTTAAAAATTTCTATTGTCAAAAAATAGTCAGCAATATTTTACAGAAATTTATTTTCTACATATTTTACTAACTTTGCTTTCTTTCTTTTACCTTTACAGCATTTTTTTAATGATGATAATTTTAAGTGGTATGTACACTTACTTTTCTAGGATATAAAACCATGTAAAGATATAGATCAAATTAAGTTGCTTTTTAATTAAAAAGAAAGATAAAAAGCACATGTGGTAGCTAATAGTGGCCAAAAGCAATAAACCAGAGCCTGATATAATACACAGCAAAAAATTCTATCTGCTTATGATTTTTGCCTTTTTTTCTATCAGTAGTTCCATAGTAAATTAAATAATTTGGCGCAACAATGTTTTATGTATTCTAGGCAGCTCTGTTGCTCTGGTGTAAGTCAAATATATTCATTAAAATTTTTATTTACATAATTATCCAGGTAATTAAAAGTTCAGTAAATGCCTTATACGTGGTAATATGTAGATACCTTAACTGTTTTAGAAACTTTGGAATCACTATATCATTAGAATATATTTGAAAATCACTGAATATTTATGGATAATTTTATTATGATATGATTAAGATATTTCAATAATATCACAGATGACTGTAAGCCTTTAGTACAGTTATAGTTCAGAAAACAATTTCTCATCATAGTAAAAGCTGCTAATGTGAGGCATTAGCTATGTTTTTTACTGAGAATAAATATACCACTCAGTTTCATATGGGGTTTATGTCAGAAAAAAACTATCTCTGGACTCACGTATCATGAGAGGTAAAAACTGGAGAGTATATGGTGGCTTTTGCATATTTTCTTCAGAAAACTCATTCTAAAGTTTTTCAGAATTTGTCTTAAATTTGACAGAATTTACACATCCAGTTATCCTAAAAAGAGACAAAATATCACTTTTTAAAAAGACCACTTTCTTTTTTTTAAAGTTGCTGCTAATATTTCTGCTCTATAGTTGAAATAGCTAATAAAATATATAAGATAATTGCAGTAGCTTGTAACTCCATTTTGTTAAAATCTTCCATCTTAGCTGACTGCCTGACCTAAAAATGACTCCCCCAATATATATGTGATTGTTGTAACGTCCCCATGACCACAGGCCCACAGTTTTGTTCCCCTGAGCTGCTCACACTGACCGTTTTTTGCTGACTATTTGAAACTCCCTAACCACAAGTTCCTTGCAATTGTATGATTTGTTAACATTTGCTAACATTTGAAATCAAATGTTACACCAATAAATTGTTCCCTACAAAATTCCCCTTGCCACATCCCTATATTTTTTTCTTATATTTTTATTCCTCTTTATTTTTAGTTCCTTGTTCCCTCACCCTTCCGCTATGTAGCCCACTTGCGATTTTTGTCTTTATAAACTTCTTGCTAATTTTGCTCAGGGTCAAGAGCCTCTTGGTGTGAGCCTACTCTTGACCATGCACTAAAAAAGAACTCACATATTCGAACCTGGTACGCTGGTGGTTCTCCTTTCTCGCAGTTCAGTTATAACATTTGGAGGCCCCAGCAAGATTTTAATTGCCAGCATGAGTGGCCACTTTGCTTCAGCTCTCCTCGACTTGGTGGAGAGGTTGTAGGGGAGCCATCTCCTGAGTCATTCAGGGCCCATTGACCTCCCATCTGGTTCAGAGTGAGGTGGAATAACTGCTGTTAGCTTATCACCTCAAAAGGAACCCGAGTCCATCTGCTTTCTCCTAGGAGGTAGGAATCTGTTTTATTATTGCTCTGTTAGTGGCCACAGTTCTGTTTAAGGGAATCACAGCCTGAGGAGGTTGCCCTTTGGACACTATTCATTAAGTCAAGACATTGGCTGAATAGAGTGCTCTGGTTTTAACCCTGAAGTTGTTCCAGGGATCTGTAATTTTTCTGCTTTGGTCCAGACGTACTCTGTTTGTCATTGTGTTTTTATTGTGTGTTTGCATGTCATTTACTCATTTTTTGTTATGGGTTCACAGAATTCATGACCTTTCAGTCCTCTTTATTTTATGTTAAATTTCTCTGTTGCATTTGCTGAGGACTAGGGTGTCCACCTTTCAAAAGGCAGGCTCTAGACCCTCTATAAAATAGACTGACCTGCATTTGATGTTGGTTGGCCCTCTACAAGGTCTCTGATGTTTCATGTCACTGAGTCTGTTTGGAAGGTCGTTATCGGGACTCTGGAACATCCAGACCAGTTTCCCTACATCGATCAATGGCTAAGTCTGGTTCAGTATCCACCACCTTGGTAAAAGACATGTTCCCTTGAAACTCCCAGTTGTATCCTGGTTTCCCAAACTCTGGTTCAGAAACCAGGAATTTCTTGCACGTGTCCATCTTATCTTCATCCTACTTCTACTAGTTTATATCCTATGTTGCAGGATAATAAGACTGATGATTCCTCTGAGGATCTGGTTATCTCTAATTCCAATCCTTCACCTTATAACCCACAGGCTTCCTCACCTGCTGTCACCTTATCTACCTCCCCTTTACCTACCCTGCCTTTGGCTACCTGTCTCTGCTCTTGGACCAATCTGGGCCCCCTCCTTCCCCTCCAGGAAGTTCCTCCACCATAGGGGACAGATCAGAACAAGCGACTGTTTTTGGTATATACATCCTTTTCCTCTTCTGATTTATATAACTAGAAGTACCAGAATACTCCATTCTCAGAAAAGGCACAGGTTTTAATTTCTCTAATGGAATCAAATATGTGTACGCCTCACCCCACTTGTGATGATTGCAAACAATTCCTTATAACTTTGTTTACAGCTGAGGAGCAGAAGTGCATCAAAGCTGAGGCTAAAATGTCTATTCTAGCCTCTGCTACAGGCACCCAGGAAGAAAATCAAGACATGTTAGATAGGGATTTCCCCCCTTCTCAACCCAGACTGGGACCCCAACACCTTCGCGGAGTCCAGGGCATTGGATACCGTTCACCAGGCTCTATTAGCAGGCTTGAGAGGCCTGATCCCTCTTATGGATCAGGACTTACTTTGAAAGTTAAGAGCCACCATTGTGTTTTCACTCAGCAACCTGGAAACTTATCAAATTTTCCAAAACCACCAAGCTTCTCCAGGGACCCAGGGAATCTCCCAGGGATTTCCTTGATTGCCTCTAAGAGACATTTCAGACCTATACCTCTTTTGATACCTCAGTCCTTGAGAATGCTCAAGCTATTAATTTGGCGTTCGTGGCTCAGGCCACTCCGGACATCTGGAAAAAGTTACAAAAACTTGAAAATTTTGCAGGAATGAATATTTGTCAGCTACTTGAAGTAGTCCAGAAGATATTCAATAACCGAGATGCTGAGAAACAGAGACAGGCAGTACTGGCAGCAGACAGAGCTGTAAGAAGACAAGCCAGAATCCTAGTAACAGCCCTCCAAGCTCCAGGAGCTGATTCTAAGCTCCCTGGCCAAAAGTCAGATAACCAGAAGGGCCAAAGGGTCAGAAGACTGGACTGGCAAAGTACCAGTTTGACTGGCAAAGTACCAATGTGCCTACTGCAAGGAACTAGGGCATTAGGTCAAAGATAGTCCCCACTGCCCAAACAAGAGGACCCTTAGCCAGTTCTGGTCCTACCCTCTGCTGGAAAGACTGGAAATGACTCAGACTGAAGAGGCCAGGGCTCTTTTTCCTTAGGTCTCCAAGAGTGCATGGCAACCACTGCTGGTGGTGGCCACACATTTCAGCTTTTAGCGGACACTGGAGTAGAACATTTGGTCCTAAAGTCACCATTGGGACCTATGTCTATAAAGCAAATCTTAATCCAGGGGGCAACGAGGGCAGTTACTAGTTGAAAGTTCACCTCTAGCCAGACTGTCAATTTGGAACAGAAACGAGTCACTCATTTGTTTCTCATAGCTCTGGACTGCGTATTCCCTCTTATGGATCAGGACTTACTTTGAAAGTTAAGAGCCACCATTGTGTTTTCACTCAACAAAACTGAAATGTTTGTTCCTGCTGCCTATCAGATGCTCTTAACTGCTCCATTTTCTGAAAAAATATCTTTTAACTTCTTTTAAGTCCCCTACTGAAAATGTTTCATCAAGTTTCCTTTTACAGTTACAACAGGAGTTTCCTTCAGTCTGAGCAGAGACCAACCAGCCGGGATTGGTGAAACATCATCCTCCAATTGTGGTAAGCCTGTTGGCATTGACTCACCTTGTGTGTGTTCACCAGTACCCTATGAGTTTACAGGCCTGGAAAGGAATTGCTCCTCACATCAAAAGACACTTAGCAGCTAATATTTTGACACCATGCAAGTTGTCATAGAACACTCCTTTCTTGCCAGTTCTAAAATCAGGAACTTCTGACTACCAACCTGTTCAAGACTTAAGGGAGGTCAGTAAGTGAGTTGAAACCATCCATCCTACTGTTTCCAACCCGTACACATTACTCAGCCTGCTTCCTTCTCAACATCAAGTGCATACTGTACTGGATTTAAAAGATGCCTTCTTTTCTATTTCTTTGTCCCCCATCAGTCAACCCATTTTTGCTCTCAGATGGACAGATCCTGACATGGGGAACACCAGTCAGCTAACTTGGACCCAGCTACCAAAGGGTTTCAAGTACTCCCTGACTCTTTTCGGGGAAGCATTACGACAGGATTTGTCAGGGTTCTGCATATTATACCCTGAATGTACACTACTCCAGTATGTAGATGATCTCTTGCTTGTGGCTACAGACCTGGACAATTGTTTAAAAGGTACTAGGGCTCTGTCACAACTCCTTCAAGACTTGTACTAACATGTGTCAGCAAAAAAGACACAGCTCTGCTCAACTAAAGTTTCCTACCTGGGATACCAGCTAAAAAAAGGGTAAGCGAGCCCTGACTTCAGCCCAGAAAAAAAAATTCTCAGATTCCCATGCCAACCACCAAGAAACAGGTATGGGAATTCCTAGGGGTGGCAGGGTATTGGCAGCTGTGAATTCCAGGATTTGCTGAGATTGCCAAGTCCTTGTACACAGCCACTGCCAAAGATCAGACCCTAAAATGGACTGCTACTGAGGAACAAGCATTCCAGCTATTAAAAACGGCTCTGACCCAAGCCCCAGCTCTAGCCCTCCCATATGTTACCAAGCCCTTCCACTTGTTCACCCAGTATCAAAGCCTCAAGTAAGAGGCTTTGATACTAGATGATGCAAAAGGGGTCCTCACTCAGACCTTAGGACCTTAAAGGAGACCAGTGGCTTACTTATCTAAAAGATTGGACCCTGTGACTTCTGACTGGCCCTTTTGTCTCCGGGTCATTGCAACCACAGCTGTACTAGTTAAGGAAGTAGATAAATTGACTTTCAGACAGAACCAGGTTTTAACTCTTCTCCATGCTGTTGAAACTCTGCATCAAGGAGCCTCTGGCTGCTGGATGTCAAAAGCTTGCATCACCCAATATCAAAGCCTCTTACTTGACCAATCTCGACTAACCTTCTCTCCCATGCATTGCCTCAGTGCAGTCACCCTGCTGCCCGGTGATAATCTGGAAATGCCAGTTCATGACTGTAAAGACATGTTAGACATCTCTCAGGTCAGCCGACCTAATCTTCAGGACACTCCCTTAAGCCAGGCTGACCAGATCATAGATGGTAGCAGCCTGGTAATAGAAGGAGTCTGCAAGGTTGGTACAGCCATAACCATGGCACATGATGTAATCTGGTCACAGGCATTGCCTCAAGGTACCTCTGCTCAAAAAGCTAAGTTAGTTGCTTTAACTCAGGCCCTGCACTGGGGAACAGGAAAGCAGGTAAACATCGTCACCAACAGCTGGCATAATTTTGCTACACCTCATATTCACCGTAAGACTGTAAAAAACAAGGAAGAAATCTCAGCCCTTCTAGAGGCTATATTACCCTAAAGAGGTAGCCATCATTCATTGCAGGGGACAACAAAATTCAGACACTCCAGAAGTGACTGGGCATCACCTGGCAGACCAGGCAGCTTGAGAAGCAGCAGAACACCCAGTGGAAGCCTGGACTATCTTACTAACTAAAACTTTTCAAGTTCCTTTTATCTTAAAACAACCTACCTCTACCTAAGAGGAGGAGGAACAGGTGGACCTCGTGGGAGCTTCTAAAAACTCCACTGGATTGTGGATCAAGAACTCTAACATTATTTTGCCTGAAGCCTTTGGATACACCTTGGTAAAACAACTATGTTCTACTACTCACTTGGAAGGTACAAAAATGACTAAGCTGTTAAACCATTTTAATCATATTTATGACCTAGAAAGCATAGCTGCAACAGTAGCCGCTATGTGCCCTGCCTGTGCCCAAGTCAATGCAAAACAGGGTTCCAGACATCCAGACAGCATCAGGGTCCGAGGATTAAGTCCTGGAGAGAAATGGGAAATAGATTTCACAGAAATAAAACCTTCCCATACAGAGTATGATTATCTGCTTAGTGTTTTTTGGTACCTTTTCTGGATGGGTAGAGACGTTTGCCACCAGAAATGAAGTCACACTTATGGTTACAAAGTTTGCATTAAATGAAATGAATCCTAGGTTTGGACTTCCCCTTTCTATTGGCTCTGATAATGGTCCTGCCTTTATATCATCAATAGTACAGCTGGTTAGTAAAGCATTAAGCATTAATTGGAAATTACATTGTGCTTACTGACCACAAAGCTCTGGACAGGTAAAACACATGAACTGAACCCTAAACTCTACTTTAACCAAATTAATAATAGACACTGGTGTAAAGTCTCTTCTCCAGGCTTTTATAATGCACACCATATAAGGCTGGGTTTATCCCATATGAATTCATGTTTGGAAGACCCACCCCTCTGTTGCCCCAGTTACGAGGTCCTATCCTAGAAGAAATAATTAATCAACCTCTGCTAAAGTATCTCCAGTCCCTCCAGCGGGTTCAGACTGTTGTTTACTCCAGTGTTTGTGCTGTTTTGCCCACTCCGTCTTCCACACCTTGTAATCTGTTTCAGCCCAGAAACCTAGTTTTCATCAAAAAGTTCCAGAAAGAAGGACTAGTTCCTGCCTGGAAGGGACCTTTTATTGTCAACATCACCACTCCAACAACACTCAAAGTCGATGGGATTCCGACCTGGATTCAACACACCCGAGTCAAGAGAGCCAAGGAAATTGATATAACTCCCCTCACTCGCTCCATTTAGGCCAAGGACCTTATACATCTGCTCCCTCACTCAACAATGAAAGACAACCACTGCTCAGCTGAATGTACTGCAACAAGGGATCCTAAGAACACTCTCAAAATCACCTTCCAAGCCTGCCAACCTGCTTCAACCACACTGTAGGCTAATCACCTGACACACACTTGAAACGTGAGACTCAAACTATCCAAAATAGACCATTTTGCTCGTTAGTAATTTTCTGAATGCCTTGTACTCATCCCTCAGCCCTTGCCTTTGCCATCCCACTTGCTTTAGCTTTTGGTCTCGGTCTTGTAACTGCTCCTGTAGATTGGAAATGTGGCAAAAGGGCTTTGTTAAGGCAATTTACCTTTCATGCATAGGTGTATTATTGCCTAATTATACTTACAATAAGTTTAACTGCTGCCCAGGATAGACATGCCATATATTCTTTCTCCCACACCTCATTCAAAACTGGTAACATCTTCATAGCCAAAACTGGACATATCCGGGACCTTCAACAGTATTTAAGGTCCAACTGTAGTACTTAGCTGCAATAGGGAAGGGAGTTGGTGATGGCTACCCTAAAGCACCCTGGGAAGCCTCACATTTTCCAACCTGGAAGGCACCCCATTTACCAAAAAACCAGAACCTCAGATTAAACCTCAGAGCTATCAACTTCTATTTATGTCCTGGAAAACCCACTGAACTAGCCTGTAATCAAGCAGATTATTTCTTCTGTCCTGACTGGAAATGTGTGACCTTCGCTACTTACAGTGGAGGACCCAATGAAACCTCTGAAATTACTCGTTGGTGGGCTTCAGGTCCATCTCCCCCTGAAGCTCTGGTATTTACACAGATTAAAAGTCCCCATCATTGGACTGCACATCATTGAAGTGCAGGAAAAACCTGGGGCATACGACTCTGTTTAAAAGGCTATGACCATGGTGCCCTGTTTACCATTCAAAGGGGAATACTTGGCTATAAACCTAGACCAAAAGGGTCACTAGCTTACCTGAAAGACCCCATGTTCAGTTTTCATCTGCCTCTGCCTCCTGCTAACTGAGTTGCCATTCCAAGTTCACTGCAGCTGCCTCCAGAGCCAGTTCCAGAAACTCACCCAGAGACACAGCCTCTGAAGTTGCCTTCAGAGGTTTGTCTAGGGCCTACTCCACCAACCCAGCAGCCCCCAAGTCTTTTTCTTATACTAACTCATATGCACCCTTTGCTCAATTCTACTTTGCTACAGTTAGCTTCAGATTGCTGGCTCTGGTTAAAATCAAAGCCCCCTTACTATGTAGGTTTAGAAGTCAATACTCCTATTGTCAGCACCACTGAAAAAAACTCTATGTTCTCCAAAAACAGTTCATGCTACTACAGGAAATGTAACTGGAAATGCCTCTTGTCTTATAACTTCAAATTTCAATTTGCTAGCTTCTCCATTTTCTAATGTTTGCATCTCATCTCTCACTGTAACTATAACAGAATCTATGGCCTATATAGCCCCTGACAATACTTGGTTTGCTTGTCCTGCAGGTCTTACGACTTGTATTACTGCTGAAATGTTAAATAATAAGCCCACCTTATTACCTATCACTGTTCATGTTCTCCCCCAGGTATATGCTTATAGCAGTCCTGAAGGGACCCTACTATTCAATCCTCCCAACCTTCTGGTAACTTGTTGGAAATGTGTTGCCCCCCTACTACTTCCTGCTTTAATTGGGCTAACTGTAGCTGGAATGGCTGCACTCAGCACTGCAGCCCTAGTCCGTGGAGAACTAGGACTATCAAACTTTGTACAGGACGTTAATTCTGACTTAAATTACATGCAATCGGCTATAAACCAACTCCACGACCAAGTGGACTCCCTAGCAGAAGTTGTCCTCCAGAATTGTAGAGGCTTAGACTGGCTTTTTTTATCCCAAGGGGGACTTTGTGCTGCTCTCGGTGAGGCATGTTGTTTCTATGCAAACCAATCAGGAATTATTAAAGACACCCTCTGAAAGGTCTGAGAAAATATTGACAGGAGACAAGAAAAAATAAACAATAAAAAGTCTTGGGTTCTAATCCTTATTTAGTTGGAACTCCTGGTTAACAAGTCTCATCATCAGTCTGGCTGGCCCACTTATTCTTCTCCTTGGGTTGCTTGTAGGACCTTGTATACTTAAATGCTTTATTAATTTCATCAAACAATGAATAAATTCTGTGAAATTTATGCATGTAAGAACTTACTATTATTCCATACCCATGACCAATGAGTCAATGAATTGACTCATGTACAACTAAAAGGGGGGATGAAATAGCTAATAAAATATATAAGATAATTGCAGTAGATTGCTTGACATAGGTAACTCCATTTTGCTAAAATCCTCCCTCTTAGCTGTCTGCCTGACCTAAAAATGAGCCCCCCCAATGTATGTGTGATTATTGTAACATTCCCAGGACCACAGGCCCACAGCTTTGTTTCCCTGAGCCGTTCATGCTGATTGTTTTTTGCAGACCATTTGAAACTCCCTAGCCACAAGTTCTGTGTAATTGTATGCTTTGTTAACTGATATCACATGTTACACCAAGAAATTGTTCCCTACAAAATTCCCCTTACCACACCCCCATATTTTGTTCCTATATTTGTTCCCTTTTGCTTTTAGTTCCTTGTTCCCTCACTCCCCTTCTACGTAGCCCACTTGCGGTTTTTGCCTTTATAAGCTTCTCGCTAATTTTGCTCAGGGTCAAGAGACTCTTGATGTAAGCCTACTCTTGACCACATGCTAATAAAGAACTCACAGATTCAAACCTGGTGTGCTGGCAGTTCTCCTTTCTCACAGTTTGATCATAACATAGTGAATAAAGGAATAAGAAAACAATGAAGAATACACATGTAGACGGTCTCTGTTCATGGAAGACATCACTAATGTTTGAATTTCTTTCTTTCTTTCTTTCTTTTTTTTTTGAGTTGGAGTCTCACTCTGTCACCCAGACTGGAGTGTAGTGGCTGCTCCCGGCCACCGCAGCCTCGACCTGCTGGGCTCTGGCGATCCTTCTGCCTCAGCCTTCCACGTAGCTGGAACTACAGGTGTGCGCTACCATGCCTGGCTAATTTTTGATTTATTATAGAGATGAGGTCTCACCTGCCCAGGTGGGTCTTCAACCCACAGGCTCAGGCAATCCACTCACCTCAGCCTCCCAAAGGCACGGGATTACAGGCTGAGCCACCGAGCCTGGCTTAATGTCTGAATTTCTAACTGTCACTTTGTAGGGTGTAGTGACTTCAGTTATACAGCAGTCAGCCACAAGGGTCACTGGAATCAAATGGTCTTGCCTATTTACTCCTTCACTCATTAGCAGTTTTTAACATTAAGAATCTAATTAGCTTTCAGGAAGATTGTGTGTGTTTGAGGAAGAGAGATGGAGAAACAAAAAAGGAAGATGATTTGTTAGTTTAAAAACTTCTGTGGAAACTGGTTTCAATGCATGCAGAAAAAGTATTTGAATAACTTCAACACACTTTATGATTAAAAAAGAGAAACTAGGAGTGGAAATGGCAGGAAACTTCCTCAACCTGATCAGAAGCATCTGCTCATATCGCAATGCTACTTGGGAAAAGCATAAACAAAAGAATAATAGGACTTTTGCAATGAAAACTGCAAAATTAAGTTGAAGTAAAAAATAATTAAATAAATAAAAAAACATTTTCAAATATAAATTGGAAAAGGAAACTAAAAGGATAGATTTTGGTTATATTCATTGATGTATATCAACTTATGTTTGCAGAGCTCTGTACATTTTTCAAGGCAATAAACATACATTATATCAATCTTTCATGTAACTTTATGATTAGGAAAAACATAATTTATTTTAAAGATTAGTAAATACAATTTAGCACTAGGCACTGACTTAAGTTTAGTTCACATAGAGATTGACCTTTCCCTAACAAGGCGTGGACAAGTCACAATTCTTTTTCATAATGAGCTCACAATTCTGCACATAAGCAAGACAGGGAAATCAGTAATCATATTACAATTAAATAACTGATGTATGGTTTTGTTAACAATAGTCAGTAAAGTCTTCTTATGTTCTTGGCAGTAACATAAGCCTATCATGTTCACTACCCCAGTCATAACAACACATTAATGGAATAGGTGACATTATCCCCATTACACAGGTGGAAATGAAAAAATAAATTATTTATTCATTAGTAATCTAATAGAGAACAAGGGTTGGATCCAATCCCACAGTCTGATAAAGAAATTAAGAGTCTATGGTAATGGATATTTGGTTTATGATGACATTACTTTTGGGTGGGAGAGGACAAAGTAAAGGATAAATATAAGAACTGTGAGTGAGGCAAAAGCAGATTCTTAAAGTATAACCAGAAATTTCACATGAATGAGGAGAGAAAGATTTTGCCAAACAGAATGAACAATTCATGCAAATAAATAAATATGATAGTTTGAAGGTTAATTGTTTGGGATGCTGATGCAAGTAAATTATATTTAGAAAATGTATACAAGTGTGGTGAAAATGAGATAAAAACTTTGTAGTTATATGAATAGAAAATACAGGTGCATTTATAAGCAAAACAAAATAGAACTTGCTGACTAATATGAGGAAGATGAGACATCTTGTAATTATTGATATGGTTTTATTATCAATGTTTATATAATTGTAGAAATTATATAGAATATTTCTTTCACTTAGTCTTAATGTGCTTTCTCCCGAATAATAGTAATAATGATAATATTTTAACATCCAATACAATATACATATATATTAATTTTGGCATACTGAGCAAGTGTTAGTATAACTTTAAAACATTCCGGATATGACGGGTATTTCTATAGTGTCTTTTCTAGACAAGTAAAGAAATAATGCAGAGCTTCCTTTTGTCTCACTCCCCAAGTCTGGAATCAGACAATTTCTCAAAGACAGAAACTGAAATGCATATTAGTGACTTTGGTACAGAGCAGTGTAACTTATTTGAGTTCTCTTCAGAAAAATCTGAAACATTGCAGAAATAATACAGGTATTATTCTGATGCTAGTATTAAAAATAAGTCATGTGTAAGTTGAAAGATATGAGATAATGGGTAACTACCCCTTGATTTGACTCAGATATATATAATGACCCATGGCACTGTATTTTCAGTAAATTATTTTCACTTAACTTTCTCAAACTGAAGTTGTTTTCTATTACTTCTTGATATCAGAATGGGTAACAGTATCAGGTAGGGCAAAATTGACTTTCAGACAAAAAGAAGTATTACAAATGGTCAATATTTAATGATAAAAAATTTACCAGAAAGATAAAGTAGTTCTTGTATTAATAACATATGGTAAAGTAACATAAAGAAAAAATATTGGTTATAACCAATCCTAGTATCACCATCATCTACTATCAGATATCAAATCTATTGATAATTCTCTGGTAAATAAGACAATGAAGCATTAGGACAAGTAGGAAAAAAGTGATCAATAAAATAGAATAAAAGAGAAATTAGACAGAAAACACACTATACGGTGACCTGACATGTGACAAATCTGCCACTGCAGTGAAGTGAGAAGAACAAAAAGTAGTATTTTAAGAAATGCTGCTAGTTCTTTTAAATAGACACATGGGAAAAATATTATTGTATTGAAAGCCTGTTGTATTAAATATTTCTACTTCAGTCCTAAACTCTCTTGAATCAATGAATATATTCATTTTAAGAACAGTATTTTCTTTCTAAAATACTAAAAGTTTTTTTCCAATTTAAAGTTTTTCCCAATGTATTAAGCAAATATATCACATTCATGACTGACTTAATATTCTGAGCATTTTTTTTTTCTTTCAAGGTAGTCAGAAAAATAAATATAAGAAAAATCAGTTTTGTTCCATTTTGTCTATGGCATTTATATTGACTAAGTGGATTAGAACTACATATAAAAATTTATTGGCAGAAAATCTTGTATGAATTTGAAAATGAATACACTTGTGTATTTTGCTGAACATGAAGTTTTCCTCAAATTTCATCTGTTTTTTGATTTTTGTTTTTACCACCTTAAATTTAAATGTAAGCTTATTTTACTTCCGTATTCTTTTCCTACTTTCCTTCCCGCCCCCCCCTTTTTTTGGCTTTCCTTTGCTTTGGTCCCCTTTCCTTAGTTTTTCTTTCTTCCTCCACCATCTCTCTTCTCCCAGCGTCTTGGAATTATCTACCTATGATCTTTAATAGTCTTTGTCATGGAACAGAGTAGCAAAAAGTTTCTTTCCTCCATGTAACTTGTTATGAATTAACAGACACAAATTCTATAAATAAACCAAAAAAAAAGTATATGTAAGGATGGACAATAAATACAAGTAGGTATTTCATAAGAATTTTTGCCAAATCTAAATCTCTGTTAAAGAAACTAAGATATAAAGAGTTTATTTTTCTTCTTTATTTCTGCTCACACCCATATTATAATCATCTCCAAAACCTTGAATAGGCGTACATTTGTATTCTATTTGAAAATAACAGTATTCTTATCTGAAGAAAAAAATTTTAATTTATAGAGAAACTCATAAAATATTCAGTTTTTGCTTCTGAAGAGTTATTAATTATAGAAATGCTTAATATCATTAAAGGCATATTGGCAACAAAAGAATATACTTATTCAATCATCAAGTCATAGAAAATACCACACATTGAAGAAGAAAGCCAAAAGGGTAGATTTTGGTCATATTCATTTAAGTATATCAACTTATATTTGCAGAGCTTTTTATATTTTTTCAAAGAAATAAATATCCATTATCTCTATACTTATTATAAACTTATGATTAGGAAGAACTCAGTTTATTATAAAGGTTAGTAAATACAATTTTAGCACTAGGCATTACCTTGGGTTCAGTTCACATAGAGATTGAACTTTTCCCTAACTAGGTGTGAACAGGTCACAATCATCAAACCACTAACAATTAGTTTGTCAAACAGGATCATCTAAGATGTATAAACTCAAGTAGACTATAATTATTTTGGAGAATAACTGCATTTCAGAAAAAGTTGCTATTTATTAGAATATTATTCTATTAGTCTTCAAAGTATCTAAAGATAATTCAAATTCTGAAAACTTGCAAAATTAAATTACATTGAAATAAATATCAAAAAAGTGCTAAGTTTTGCAAAATATTAAAACATTACAAAACCTCATTTATTTAGCTATAGTTAACATTTGAATTCCTGACCTCAAAGCAATTCTCCTGCCTCAGAATATTTGATAAATTATGTAGGAATTTTAAAAATAAACTCATATTTTAATTTTTAAACTGGAGAAAATGACTTGTTTTTATTTAATATCTCTCCATTTAATATATTATATTTTGCTGACCAGATTCATAGTATGTGTAGATGACATAGTTTGTGGTATTTGTTACAGTGTTTATCAGGAATCAGAAGAAATCAGGAAAAAACTTCTCTGTGGGCTAAGTGTACCATGGCAAACATACTTTTTTCAGAACAGAAGTTGAGATTGAGCTATAAAAACAAGAGTGTTAGTACTGAAGGGGTTTGAGAGTGGAATTGGTTCAAGGCAAAGTAAAATATGACACATTTTGGGAGAAAAATAAGACATTCATGTAATGGGTGAGAGCAGGTACCACGCAAAGCTGAATGCTCAATATCTGAGTCCTACCTAGACATAAAAACTGTCAAACAAGATGCCAAACATCAATGAAAGGTACATATATAAACAGTGGGACGACTTTTAACTTTTCAAAAAAGTGATCTTAGCCAAAAATAATTAGATCACAGAAAAACAAAAACTTTCAGAGAATGTATTTGTATTTTTTTTTTTTTTTTTTTTTTTGGG